>NW_026126713.1:0-139982 GCF_943737965.1 Phodopus roborovskii
AGAGCCTTCATCCAGTAACAGATAGAAGCAGAAGCAGATGCCCACAGCTAAACACTGAGATGAACTACTGGAATCCAGCTCGAGAGAAGAAGTAGTGGTGAGCAGGGGTCAAGACCAGGCTGAATTTTGAAACCTGCAGAAACTGTTGACCTGAACAAGGGTGTGTTTATGGGCCTCAGTCTGATAGCTGGGAAACCAGCATAGGACCAGCCTGGAACCCGTGAATGTGGGTTATCAGGAGGACTTGGAAGGCTGTGGGGTTTCTGGTAGTGGATCAATATTTATCCCTACAACATGAAGGACTTTTTAAATACAGGGAAACTCTCTCAGCCTAGACATGTATGGGAGGGACTAGACCCTGCTCCAAATGATATGACAGACTTTGAAGATCCCCTATGGAAGGCCTCATCATACATGGGGAGCAGAATGGGAATGGGATGGAGGTTGGGTGAGCAGAGGAGGATGGGAGCATGATAGAACTGTGATTGACATGTAAAACCTCAAACTAAACACAAATTATAAAAATTCAGAACACAGTTCTATTGATTGATCCATGCATCCACCCACCTACCCATCCATTCATCCTTCCATCCAATCATTTATGCAACTGTCCATCTATCCATCCATTCACCTATTCATCCATATACCCATGCATCCATCCATTCATTCATCCACCCACCCAACTTATGTGTATGCCTACTTACCCTCTGGTTTAAGTATTGTGATTATATAGCTCATTTAGAAACATAATGTATAATTTAGTACAGATTATAGAGAGCTATTTATAATAGGTAAAACGTATAGTGTCAGTTAGTTTTCTAGATATATACATATATATTTGAATAAGATAGGTATTAATGAAACCTTTCAAAGACCTACAGAACATGGCATTTTAAATGGTTTAGAGTTTTCTTAACTGTGAGGCACAACTGCTCCTGGCAACACCACTAGTTAGAAAGGAAGATGGACATCAAAGAAACTCATTATGGAGATTGATTTCAATATGGAAAGACTAGCCATTTGGGCAAGATACTACTCTTCTCTAGACTGTTTGACTTTATGCTGTATAAAGCAGGACCCACATAGAAGTGTCTGCTGATATAAGATTGACATTGCTACAGGGTTCCTATCTCATGGAAGAGTCTCCCAGATATGCTGCAGGACACAGAAAAATGTGACAGAAAAACTACCAACACAGGTGGGACATTTTGAAATTTCTTGCTTTGCTGAGAAGTCTGCCAGGCACACTATAGCCTATGGGCTGAATAGGGAACATTACAGAAGAACTTCAGGTGCCTGACCAAGTAGTGAGATGTTTCTGTCATTTCTAGAGTTTATACGTTATCCTTCTGTGGTCTTTGATGGATAGTTGAGGTTATGGTTTTCCTTAGTAAGCATTAAAGATAAGTTACATATAGAACTTTAGATTTCAAAGATAGGATAGATGATGGAATATTTCCTTTAAATCTTGCTAAATGTTATTGGACTAATTATTGTTCACTGTGGTTCTTACTTGATAACTGTTTTCTTATATATTTTACTATGTTAAAGTTAAAACCCTTCTTTTTATTTAGACAGAAAAGAGGAGATGATGGGAGTTGTCATACTGCAAATATATTTCTCTTATCTGTTAATGAATACAGCACTGTTGGTCAATAGGAAAGCAAGATAGGTGGGACTAGGACACAAGGAGGAGAGAGGAAGTAGTAGGGAGGAGATTCAAGATGTAGGACAAAGAGAAAAGAATGATGGGCACTTTCTCCTGTAATATAACACCTTCTAAATTGTCTACAACCAGTAGACTGAATGACCCATCCTAATTTCAGGCATTGCCACCAGGGATGTGTCACAGTATCTGAAACTTCGTGAGGTATGGGGGAATCTGGCAAGGTGAAAGTTGGGATTTCTGCTCTGCTATGGAAAAGGATATTTTAATGGCAGAGTTTTGTGCAGCAGTACAAAACATTGAATTATCAGCATGGAGGAAGATTGCTGCTGAGCCCCAGTTGGATCTGCATACTACAAACAACAGAACTACTTTTTATATAAGGATGAAATCTTCACATTCTTGTTACATCAATGAGATTCATCCATGACAAGGCATTTGGACACCATACTTGGTTCAATAATGTTCTGCACACTGTGATGCCATCAACATTGATGGGCAAGTACCTGTTTAATAAATATACTGAGTTCTTTGGCAAGGTATACATGAACCATATTTTAGAATAGGTTTTTCGCGCCTGAGGACCCCCCATACTGATATCCAACCAAGCTTCAAACAGTCCCATACTTCCCAGCAGAGTATAAGTATAGCATTTGCTTCCGAAAACTCCCTCATCTCTCTTTCATATTTATTTCTCATTGGCCTTGGTTGGCAGCTACTGCAGGTTCACCACATATTTACCTGATGCCTCCTCAACTGATTGTCCATTGACAGTAATACTGTGAGGACTGCCATTTTCTTCTTCCTTTAGTAAGTTTGTTTACTTCTTTCTCATGATTTTCATATTTTATGTAATTGTAAATTATCCAGATATTAAATCATCTAATTGAGGTGTCAATTGGAAAGATTTCAACCATTTCTTTACAAAATACTCTCAGGTAACTCTTTAGTTTGCTGGCAATGAACTCTTTTCATTCATGAGAGACCATTTGCCAACTACTTCCAAGATTTCTGGAGTGGATGGTATTTTCCTCCATTTAGGCCTGTCCCTAGACATTCAAGTCTATACTACAACAGGAACCTACATTTTTAAGTGTTTGTTTCACACTGACCTCTGACACATTTGGCATTGATATATTATAGGGTTCAATAGAAAATGAAGACTTCATTTATTTATTGACTTTCTTTTATTATCTTTCATGATGTTCTGAACTAAATATTTTGCATCAGGGTAGCCTTGATCTCACATTAATATGCTGGTCTCTGACCCTGCTTCAACCACCACGACACACACACGCAGTTTTAAATTTTGTTTTTTTAAAAAATATATATTATGAGTACTCCTCTGTGACTTAATTCTCCCAAAAGATGCCTGGGAATCAGAATTTTTTTAAGTTTTCTCCAGAATACTATGTAGACCAGGCTGTCCTTGAACTTGCAAAGATATGCTTTCCTCTGCCTCCTCATTGTTAGCTTTAAATGCAAGAACCATCAAGACAGAGCTGGAGTCAGAAGTTTTGAAACCATTAATTTTCTTTACACATTGTGTATGCTAAAATAGCCCCAATCTCTTTATATTCCTGGCCCAGCTCTTTGAGTGCTGAGTTTATAGGCATGCACCCTTCACCCATGTGATAAATTTAATTTACCAAAAATGTCAGCACAGACTTCATTGTCTCAATCCATCCATGTCAAATGTTGTTATGAATACTTTGTAATTATAAATAATAATCACAAAATTCTAATAGTGATATCTCTCCATACTCTGTTTTCTGAAAATGGTTAAGTGGGGGCACCTACTTTCTACAAAGTAAATAGTTTAGTAAGGACTGTCTCACTGGGATACCTGGCACCCTAATTTATTCTGAGAACCACGGGATATACTAACAGATACACAAAACTATGATACTTATTTGAAAAGTGTTTATTAAGAAATTTCCAATAACTGGGCTACAGAGATGGCTCAGCAGCTAAAAGCACCCGCTATTCTTATTGACGATAAGGGTTCAATACACATTGAACACCTAATGGCTTACAACCATCTGAGTAAGTCTCATTTCAAAGAATCTGGTGCCCTCTCCTGGCCTCTGCAGAAACCAGCCATAAACAAAGTGCACATACATACATGCCCTCAGAACCTATGAAATAGTGCTGGGCATTGTAGCACACACATGTAATACTTTAAATGAAAAGAAACCAGAAGGTGAGGGCTGTTGTTCTCTAAGAACCCTTACGTTAGAACAAAACAATCATTACATTGGATTGAAAATTTTGACAACCTCTGCTTCTCAAAACTGCAGGGCATGTGGTGAGTTTTCCTGTTGCTAATTGATTCTTCTTGTTCATTTATCATTAATTTTCTTTCTTTCTTTTTTTTGGTTATTAAATCTCTGTCTATTTTTCTATTTGTTCATTATTTGGAGACAGTGTCTCATTCTGTGTTCCATGGCATGCCTCAAGCTGAGAGATCCTCCTGCCTTTGAGACCTGAGTGCAGGGATTAAAGGTTTCAGGCCCATGTTAATTTTATTAATTAATTATTTTATTTATTTAATTTTTTTTGCATCAAGTTTCTCTGTGTAGTCCCATGTGTCCTTGATTCACTCTGTAGACCTTGCTGGGAGGTAAGTCATAGAGATCCACCTGCATTTGCCTCCCAACTACCGAAAATAAAGTCATGGACCACTACTGTCTGAATATTTTTTAAATTATACCTGTTGAAGTTTCTCAAAGTTCCTGAAGTTCATGAAGGTCTTGAAGAAGGAGATCATACAGTATGTACTGAAACAGATTCCTTGGACCAAAGTAAAGAAGACTTATAGGAACATCTTGCCAACCTACTGGTGAAGCATCATACAGAAGAACCTTGAGATGTGACCTTCAAAATCTTCCAGAATATCAATGGGAAGGATGCCAGTGATAGGTCAGCAGGAGATTTGCTGGTGAGTTGGGTCAACTTCTTTACCATGAGATTCATGTCATAATTAAGATAATTCTTCTTTAGGCCCAACTCCCATAGGAAAGGCAGGTATGGGGCCCATTTTTCTATTTGAGGAAGTAGGCACACTGGGGTAGATATGTTAGCTCTGATCTTTGAAGTCAAATGAATGAAGGTTTCATGCCCTAAACTACCTAGATTGTAAAACTCTCCTAGGACATCAGTAATTTTGCCCTTGCATCAAAACTGAATACTTAACTCTAGAGTGACTTGGTCGCTCTGGATTTGGACTGTCAGCAATAGGAAACACATGGGGATGAGGAAATTGGCTCTGTCTTTGTAAACATGAAAACCTGACTTCAGAAACCACATAAAAGCCAGGCACCATAGCAAGTTGTCCCTTCGGCATGGCAAGTTGTAAGCCAGCTGAAAAGAAATCTGTCTCAAAACCTGACATGCGGGGGGGCTGGAGGGATAGCTTAATATTTAAGAACACCTGCTCCTCTATCACAGGACCTGGGTCAGTTTCCAGAAGCCAGATGATGGTTCACAACTATTATGTAACCCAATGGTCAGGGAATCTAGTGCCCTCTTCTGTCTCCTGAAGGCACAGCACTCATATGATACACATATATGTATGCAGACAAAAGAACCATATACATCAAATTAAAGCAAGCCCGTTTTTATTTTAATGCAGGGCACCTGAAGAAGACACCCAGTGTTAGTCTCTGGTCTCAACATGTATTGATTCTGTATCCTTCCCCCCATCCACCCACCTATATACTTATAATGCATGTATTTGAAACAAATCTAATCAGTTGTGAAATAAGGTTTTCTCATTTTTTGTCAAGGCTGGTATGTTTATATCTTTAACAAGCACAGGTATAAAATGGAAAAGCCATTTTTCATTAAATAGCATGGTTTTAAGAGTCACATATTTATTTACTCTTGTATAAAATATCAGGATGCAATTTTCTGATAAACTTAGGTCTGTGGCTACAAAAGGTTCTTCACACCTTAGTGTTTTGTTTGCTGTTTTAAAAATGTCTCTGTGCTGTTCTTTTACTCTGACTTCTTCTGGGACTCCAGATGTGAGCTCAGCATTTGGCTTTGGTTCCAGTGTTGTCCACAGTCATTAAATTTGAATACAAGCTTTGTATTTAGTCCATGCCCTTTACCATGTTTGCTATTTCTCTGTACTTGCCATCACTCTGAATATGCACAACAGTCTGAATGTGATTTGCCTATGAATTTGATGGTAGAAGCTACTCTAGAATATCTTTTAGACATATTTTAATATGTGCTTATATTAAACATTTAGAAAATCATTTTGACCATTTTCTCCTATAGGAAACTCCAGAGGTTTAATCTGTTTGGAGATAGAAGCAAAGAAGTCTATCCAGCACATACCTCAAGAGGGAAGAACTTGACTTCAAGAAGATTAATCAGTTAAGTCACACAGTAAGCTTTACAAGGGCATGTGTTAATAACAAGTCTAGCTCTTGACTGAAAAGTAGTAAGACACAATCAAGAACAGTGATCTTTAAAAATTATGGAGGTAACGTACAGGCAAGAAGATCTGAATCCACATTTCCTGATCTTGTGTAAATGCTGTAGAAGCATGATGGACTACCTACAATTATAACTTTGGCAGGCCCAAGGTCAGGTATCCCAGAGCAAGCAGGCCCACAGAGGCTAGCCCTGTCAGCAGACTCTGGTTTGATTGAGAGAGCCTGCCTCTCTCTCTCTCTGTCTCTCTCTCTCTCTCACACACACACAGTGTTGGGCTAGAATATATGTCCTAGAAATATCTTAACTGCATTTTAGTTGTGATTATGTGACAATTGATGGCATAAATCTTTTGGGATAAATCATATAGCTTGCTGGGTAAGTATTGCTATGTGAATTGTTAATATTTTATTTTATGCATTTTAAGTGTTTGCCTGCATGGGTATATATGTACCGCATATATGTCTCTTTGCTACAAGTCAGAAGAGGGTTTTGGTTCTCTTGTAAATGTAGTGAGTGAAGGTAGTGTGCTGGTGGGTGGGTGCTGAAAAATGAACCTGGATTCTTCTGCAGAGAAAGCTCTCTTACACAAATCCCATTCCTGCTATTTAAAGGTGTTATTTTTTTCACTTGCTTTTATTATCTTTTCTGCATGTTTAATGTATCTTACTGATTACATTGTAATGTGAGACTAATTGCATTTGTAGATTGGATAGAAATAAAGTAATGGGAAACAATATATCTCAACATTGAATGCTTTGTGTTGCCCATTCCTAAAAGATTAGTGTCAAGTGCTAATGATAACATTGTGTTCTGTTTCCTTGTATAATTTAGCAGCTGTTTGAAAAATACTGAGTAGGAGTAGGAGACTAAAATAGCTGTCTTGTGTGTTTCTGCTGGAAATAGTGACCCCCCCCAACATCCCTGTTGTCTCTAACTCAATTGCCAACACTATGGAGCACCTGATTTTACTGGGCAATGGTATTTCTGGCAACAGCACACTTATTACTGCAGTTGAACTAGAGTGGTGTGTAAATCTGAGTTCACTTGCCCTGGATTTCTGTGATTTTACAGCTGAGATGGCAAGAGTCTTAACTGATAGCAACCATGTGCCTTCACAGCGATCTCCTGGTCCGCAATGTTTCAGTGATGCACAAATGATTACACAACATGCCAAATGATGAGAACTATAAAGCCCTAGCAGGAAAGATCTCCAGCCTTCAGGTCTATCTAATGGCTTTTGATGTGCAAGGAGAAGACATGCTAAAGATTCTGAAACCCAGTATACCACTTGAGAGTGTTCACTTTGACAGCTATGTCACTTGTGTCTCAGGGGCTATTGTTGATCTTATATCCAGGCAGTACAGCAAATTTCTCACCCATTTTTTATTGGTAATTGATGTAAGTGACACGTCTGGTTTTCCAGATCTTAGTGACAGGTGCAATAAAGATCAATTTATTTTATCAGCATGGAGGTGCACAAAGCTCATGGTGTGTGGTTTTATTCACTATAACTTGATACTGGCATCATACCTTAAAGTGTTTCATTCTGGTAAATATATCGCAAGTTTGAAAGTCCTGTCTCAACCCTGAGTGCTCTATCCCTGGGTCCCTGTAATGATTTTACCTGTCATGAGGAAATAATACTAACGTAGCTAAGGAAATAGATATGTAACTACCTACATTGGGTATATTCACTCCAATCAGAAGATCCTGAAATGATTAGGAGGAGGGACACAGAAAGAAGGAAAGTGTGACTTTTATACTTACAACCTCATCTTTTAGATTCTAGTGTTGATGTATTTACTATATTGTTTAAATTATCTATTACTTATACATATGCTTACTTCTTAGCCATTCATCTTAGTATGTGTACTATTCTCTTTTGAATAGAGTTGCTATTCAAATATACTAAGAGAAAATTTTACTTTAATACAAATACATTTTATTTTAATATAAATAATATATGAAAATGTCTTACCTAGGCATGGCATCACAAGTAAATAATCTCAGCTCTTGAGAGGCTGAGGTAGGAAGATTGCCAAGAGTTTGAAAGGGCAGTCTGGTCTACATAAGTGTTCTAGTCCAGCCTGAGATACAGTGTGAGACCATGTTCATAAATTAGTAATAATCAGAGTATAGTGGCACACATCTTAAATCCCAGGACTTCAAAGGAAGAGGAATACAGATCTCTGTGAGTTCAAGGCCATCATGGTCTACAAAGCTAATTCTAGGACCACCAGCGATGCTACACAGAAAAATCCTAACTCAAAAAACAAAAGAACCAACAAATAGGTAACACAACAAGCAAGGACTGTTTTACCTCTATAGTAACTCTTTCATTGTTTTTGAAACTATTTTTCTTAGCCTGCAATTGTGTCCCTTTAGGTTTTACTTTATAATTGGCCATAGAATTATAGGTAATAGACAGAAAAAGATCCATATTAAAATTAGCAAGTGGTTGTTGGGGAAGATGGCTCACGGAATGAAGTGCTTAATGTGCAGGTACAGGACTAGTGTTCATATATCTGGAACCCATCTAACAGCCAGGCAGCTTGGTGGCCACCTCAAGTCCTCTACTCAGGAACAGAGAATAGAATCTCTCCCTGGGTCATGCTGGCTAGCTATTCAAGTTATGGTTCAATGTCAAGATCCTCTCTCAACTAACAAATCAGAGAGCAAACAGGAAAGGCATCCAGTGTCACCTTTAGACCTCTACAAGTTGGCATACACTTGCATGCATGCACATTGTGTAAAATAAAAACAGGGATTGCCAAACAATCCTTTTTAAAGCTTTTTCTTCTTTCAGAGTCTTAGATAGAAATAAAGCTTCATCATCTTCCTCACTTATCCTTTCCCAGAGGTGACCTCTGTTCTGAGGCTGACACATAGTCTTATGTTTCCTATGACTTCTGATAATAAACCATTGCTCTCAAAGTTCCAGATGTCATGACTGTAGACTATGAGAAGCCATAGGAAATATTTTTGCAATGAAGAAAAATTCCTGTTTTGTATATCGGGTTTTTGTTTGTTTGTTTTGGTCCTCAAGACAGGGTTTCTGTGTGTACCCTGGCTATTCTGGAACTCACTCTGTAGATCAGGATGAACTCAAACTCAGATATCTGCCTGCCTCTGACTCCTAAGCACTGGTTCTAAAGGCATGTGCTATCACAGCCCAGATACATACATACATACATACATACATACATACATACATACATATATATATATGGGACTTAAGTGGGAAATAAAATGTGTTCCTTATGATAAATCAAATGTCTTTTTTCTTTGCTGAGTGAAATACCACTTGACAGCTCACAACTCTGTGACATTCTTAAGAGAGTATGAAACACCTAGGTAGTCATGACTTTTTATTCTCAATTTGTTTTAAAGGGAAAGGACTGACGTGGTGAAATACAAATGTGTAGCTTCTTATGAAGCACTTACCGAGGAACAGAGTAAACTTACCAAAGACAGAATAAAACAGAAGAGAAAGACAGATGCCTTCTTCTTATATTTAAGATGATACCATGTGGGCACTCATCCTCATTGCTATTGCTGGTCTTTGTGGCTCTCATCTCAAATGCTTGCAGTCACTGAAGAAAGCATTAATATTTACCAAGGTGAACTAACCGAGGATGATGTGGATTCCCGTGCATAAACTTATTGAGCAGAGCAAGTATCGCTGGGCCTTGGTCAACCTTGGCAAGCAGTCGTGGACCCTGAATCACTCAGTGTCTTCACTAAACCAAATTGTCATTTTTACAGAGAGATACTAAACTTCAATGAAGACATTATGTTTTGTAAAATGTATAATTTCTGTGTCCAGATATGCAAGTAGGGTCTTAGTATTTTTTTTTAAGTATTGTAAACTAAACAATTTGTGCTGTGTTAAATCAGCTTTATAGGATTATATATGTATATTCTATTTCTTGATCAAAGAAAATAGTTAGGTATTGGTTTTACAAGTAGAATGTTACATTGTACAGGGCTTTCTTGGTTGATTAGATTGTTACCAAACCTTAAGGGCAAATAGACAATAATTATCTGAGGTTGCTGCCTAACTTTTTCATTGAGGTACTCTGCTTTTTGGACATTTTTATTCTTTCTTTTTCAAAATGCCGAGCTCAGAAGCCAAATACACACACACACACACACACACACACACACACACACACACACACACTCATAGCATAGCCAGGTGGATTGAATGCAATGCACTGCATCTATGTATTCTGGTAGCATCTCATTGATTTTGGTTTAAAATAGAAGGGAAGGTAGTGTCCCAAATGAGATATCTTTAACAGAAACCTGAGTTTAACTTTTATTAACTATATAATAATTGATACTGCCAATTACCATTCTGAATTTCATATAGTATAAGTTAGATATTGTTTCATCCTTTTTAAATGCATTTATATAAACTGAACCCTCAAATTGCTGGATATTTTAGGCTATATCCGACTTAAGTTTTTTCACCTCTTACATTCAAGTTAGCTTCTTCAGCCCAGATATCAAAACAGTGGAGGAAGAAATGAACTGTATTCCAGGGAATACTTCAAGGCTAAGTGAAAGCACAGAACTGTAGGCAAACAGGCTTGCAAAACAATATTAGTCATAACATCCTTAACAAGTCACAGGATTCTCTCTGTCAGCATGCATGTCAGCTGGCAAAGAATAGATCTGCATGAAAAAGTGCCCACATGCTGGCTGGATCTGGCCGCTTTGGCCAGCTGGATGCTGCTAGATTGTACTATTTAATGTCGAATTTTGACTTGTGGTAGACAGCTGTGCTGTGTGTCAGCATCCTCAGATGAGGGATGGGAAAAAAAAAAAGACAAGGAAAAAACGCATTTGAGTGAAGAGAGAATGGAAGGGAAAGAAAGGAAACACAAAAGCTTGTTCCATGACAGGTGTGAGTTGCTATGGTACATACAATAATGTTAAGGACAGCCTCCAATAATCAAGTAAGTAGCCGACATGGGTGGCTAGCAGTGCTGAGACCTGGCTGCTCCATTGGAAGTTTGGAAACACAATTTATTTATGGAACAACTTTATATATCATAAAATGGTTTTACCATCTTATATTAAATGAACTGTTGACAGGCGTGCACTTTGTCCAGTGAGCACATACTATGTGGATTTTATATGCACATCTGTAGTGTGAATCCACTGGCACAGTGTGTGTAAATTCCAGATGTGGTGAGAGTTTCCCTTGTACAGGTCATCAGATAAAGCAACTCCTGACAGAAACTGTAAGGAAACCAGCAAAATGTTTGACCCAAAGATGGATGTTGTATGGTTTATGTTAAATATATATTCTTTTAATCACTGAAGAAAGCATTAAAAAGTGACCATTGTAATGTATTTTATTGTATATGAAACACAAACTGTCGATGTTTAAATAAAACTCTTTGGCTGCAGAGTTTAGAAAGCTTAAGTTTTTTTTTTTTTTCACTTTGAGAAAATCCAAGCTTACAAACAGACTAAGTCAAGCATGTTCACACACTCCTATAATCCTAGTTCTTAGAGACAACAGGAAGATTGTAAATTGAAGGTCACTGTCTCAGTTACTTCTCTGTTGCAGTGAAAAGCACCATGACTAAGGCATCTTATAAAAGAATGTGGTTAATTGGGCTCACAGTTTCAGATGGTGGAAGAAAAGCAGGACACCAGCAGGAAAATCTGAGAACTCTTTTCTTCATCCACAAGTAGGAGGAAGGAAGAACTGAATATGGCACAGGGCTTTTGAAACCTCACAGTCCTATATCTTAGTAACTGTTCTATTGCTGTGTGAAATGACACCATGACCAAGGTAGCTCCTGTAAGTGGAAACATTTAACTGGGGGCTTGCTTACAGTCTTGGTGGCTTAGACAATTGTCAACATGTGAAAAGAATGGCAGCATGCCAGCAGGGATGGTTCTGAAGAAGTAGCAGAGTTGCTTTTTTTTTTTTTTTTTTTCATTTATTTATTTTATATAACCAAGTTCATTTAAATGAAAACAAACATTTATACACAATATTTGGGAATTTGGGCGTCATTCTTTCCAAACTACTTCCTACTGGTAAGGGGCGCTGTCATGGGTGATTCGAAGAAGATGCAGAAATCCTGGCTGTAGTCTGTAAGTTTTGAATGTAGGATCACCTCATACTCTGTTTCAGGTGGTCTGGCTTGATCAAACCACATTAGTCTGGAAGGAATCCACATCTTTTTATTTTCTGTGGAAACAAAAATAGAAATCCTTTTCCCCAGTAACTTGTCCTTGAACTTAAATTTTGGAGTCAAAGCATTTTTTAATTTAATTTATTATTTTACATATCAATCCCAGTTCCCTCTCCCCCCCTCCCTCCCTCCTTCTCTCCCTTCCTCCCTTCCTCCCTTTTTACCTCCCTCTTCCCTCCCTTTTCTCTCTCTGCCCTCTCACATGCCCTCTAACCATCCTCTGCCTCCATACCCCCACCCCAATTCCATATGTAGGGGAATGCCATCCAGTTGGGGCCATGTAGGTCTGACAGGTCATGTGAAGTAGGGACTAGGGCTTCTCTCCTGCCTCTAGATTAAGGCAGTTATCCCAGTCCAAAAACTGTTGTTTCTATGTGAAATAAAAAATTTTATTTTAAAAATATATTCATGAATCTATATAAGTATTTCATATGATATCAATGCATGAATCTATATTTAAAAAGACAGTGGAAGGACAAAAGCCACATGGCAACATACTCTGAAGTGTTGTAAACATCACTTCCTAACAGATGTTTTCCATTGATTCAACCATTGTCTACTTTACTAAGTATTGTATACTGATTTTATGTTTTGTTTATGAAAGAAGATGAAGCAGAGATGGTTACTCTTATATCCTATAATTACACACTCACATTGCTCAAAAGTAATGCCCAATTCAATTTCATGAGCTTTCACCTGTCCCATTATCACTTCAATTAGTCTAAGTATAAGGGAAACTAAATGTCTTATCATGTCAGGCTCTTGTTTCAGGCTATGAACAAACTATGACAGCAAGAATCTGGGTCCCTAGGATTCACAGAGCAGGAGAACGACATTTAGTATGTGATTACTACAGGCCAGAATTAGCACTTAAATAATGAATTCGATTTCTTGAGTTGCAAATTTTAGGTCAGATATGGAACAATTTTGCATGTTTTTATGCCCAATGAAATTAATAGTATTTTGGGAATCAAAATTGCTAATACAAAGTAAAATACTGCTCCAGGGAGAGAAAGAAGAAAGTGGGTTTAAACAGAGATTTAAGGATGTCAAGTTTACAAAAGTTTCAATATAAAACTTGATTGTAGATAAATACTAGTCATTAGTTCTTTTCAATTTGCTGAATCAAGAAATAAAATGGGAATGAAGAAGTAGATGTACATGTTGTAAAATTCTAATTAACAGAATAGAGGGAAGCAGTGCATTCAGTACAAAGCTTTGCTTTCTGTCTGGAGCAGAAACACCTCCTGGTCACTGAATGTCCCCATTGCCACTAGGGAACCATTCCAGTCATGATCACACTGCTGTGCTAGAGAATGAGTTCTTATGCTGTTCCTTTACACTGAAGCAAAATATAACTGAACAGGTGAAAACCACTGGTTGAATACACCGACAGGAAATTCATTAGTTAGGTCTCACTCTCTATTCCTATCAGTATGCAAGACCAAGAACATGAACACCAGTCTGAAGATACTTGAACTCCCTACCTCAGAAAGAGGTATCTCAAAGTAGTTACATTATGGCAGCTCTCTCAATGCAGCCCATGGAAAACAGTCAATATCTTATATGTTAAGAATAAAATGACAGGCATGGTGGTACACACCCTTAATTCCAGCACTCTAAGGGCAAAATCAGGAATATCTCCAAAGTCAAGGCCAGCCTGGTCATCACAGCAAGTACAAGGGACTACACACACAGACCCTATCTCTAAGAAGCAAGCAAACAAAATTAATCAATGTATAAATAGTTAAACTGAGAAAAGAGGAAATATATAAAAAGCCAGTCAGACTGACAGGAAGGGAATAGGGCTCTTTGCCTACTGTGTGAGCTGAGAACCTCAGCTGTCACCAGAATGTACTGTAGAAAAATAATATTCCAGCTGTCAATTAATCACCATACATTGAGCATCAGAATAGGAATGCCTGTACCTACTTTTGCTCTCTCTCTCTGTCTCTCTCTCTCTGTCTCTCCCATCTCTTTCACCTATCACACACAGCATACACAAGCACACTTGTTTTTGAAGTGTTAAAACTCGTCAGTGAACTAAGTTTAAAAAAAAAACCTGAAGTTCATCATTAGGCAATATTCTGGCTTCTTTAAACCATATGTAAGTTTTTAAAGTCTCTTATTCTTCATTTTTGGTCATTCATATCTAACTGCAAAAAGTAGGGTACATATTTCGTAAGATAACCAAATCACAAAAACTACAAATGCTTTACATCTTTTTATATAATTTATGTCTGCAGATAGATGCATTGTTGTTCACTACTCCCATGTCTGATGAACACATGCATGTCTGGTGTACTTGGAGGCAGAAGTGGCCACTGGATTCCTTAGATCTGGAGTGCTTTAAACCCCAATATGAATACTGAACTCTGGTTTGACGTAGCAGCCAGTCTTAACTACTGAGCCACCATCTCTCCAGCCATAGACATTTCCCCCTTGAACCACTGAATTGTTGGTACAGTAAAAAAGACTACATTATGGAATCATGTTTATGGAAACCTGGCTGGGTTTTTGGTTATTTATTTTGTTTTGTTGTTTTGTATAATCGATGCCAAACAAGATTATTTATTCAATAGAAATTTATTTGATTAAATATACAATATCTCTACATTTGTCTAAAACCATAGCGAACACATTCCAGGTAAAGATACAAAGCATTCCCAGTTTAAGATAGACCAATAATAAAATTACATTTATAAAACTACCATAATTATGAATAGGTAGTCCACCTGAAAAATACTATACAGAATTAAATAAAATGGAAAAAATTACCAATAAGATTCAGAGTTAAATCATCCTTATTTACAAAATGCTATTCTGTTACCATTTGATTTGAGGAGCAATATCATCACATAGGAACAGCAGTTACCTAAACTTCATCTAAAAAGAAAATGGATGCCGAGGAATCGGTCAGGTCTCCTCTGTCTCCAGATGTTCCAGTGCAGGCTGGAGGTTCTGGTGCAGGTTGACTGGAAGTAGGATTCAAGTCAGGAGAGAACTCATTTCTACTTTGAGATGTAAGAGTGGTGGAAGAACTAGAATCTTGGGGGAAGATAAGATGGAAATCCCCTTCATTTGCACACATTTCTCCCTGTTCCAAGAGACAGGAAAAAGACAGTGGGAGTTGAAACCCTGTACTGCACCCTTGTTAAACCACTAGTTCCAGCCCTTATTCTGGTATCCAAACATTCATACCACAATATTTGATCTGCCAAATAAATCTTGACATTACATAATGGACATTTTAGCTACAAAGGACTAATAATAACATCACAAAAAATTTCAAGGGTGTTTGTCACTGGCAGCAATGCAAGATCTCAATACAGTGCAGACTTACTGGAAATAAGCTTTTCAATACATTAAAACTTTGAAACTTAACATTCAGGTCATTGATCTCGACCTGATATCCTATTTGAAGCATTTCCTGTCATGCCAAGGACAACCTTAAATCCCTCCACCACCAAAAAAAAAAAAAAAAAAAAAAAAAAAAGCCTCATGGCATGCTCATAGAAACTTAAGACTAAAGGTGAGGGCACAGAGCAGACAACTAGGACAACTAAGCTAGTTCTTGTCTAGTATTGGAAATATGATTTTCTGTATGGAAACATGTGATTCCAAAGGGGGAAATTATACTGTAAAATCAATAAATTACTTTTATTTTAAAATGTAAGGGTTGGAAAGAATTTCAAAAAATTCAATAAATGACTAAATATGATCTTAGATTTTGATTAGGATCATGTGGGAACCACTACTTAGGAGACATACTTAATACTTTAAAACAATTTAGCCAGTAATCATAAGACAAACATCTAAGTAATTATTTTAAATATTTTTTTTATTTTAAATATTTTAAATATACTCTTATATTACATGAAGTACACATATACTTAACATTAAAAATGCTTGTAACTGAACATTGGTGGCACAGGCCTTTAATCCCAGTATTTGGGAAGCACAAACTAGCTTTCCAGTTAAGGCTCCAAAGCTATAGGGAAACCCAGCCTTGGGGAGAAAAACAAAGCAAAACAAAAACCTGCTTATACATTCAATGATCTTTTAACCTATCATATTACAGTTAAAATTCAAATTCAAATTTGCCTAATATTGATCAAGGTGAAGCTTTTACTTCCTTTGATGCTGGACAGTAACCTGTGAGCCATATAAACCCTGTCCCTCTCAAGTTGGTTCTGGCTAGTGTTTCTCCCTGTAAAAGGAACCTAACTTGATGGAAAGCACAGATAAGCACTGACACAAACACAGACCTTTAAAGAAAGCCTACATGGCATTGGAGGAAACTGCAGGCCTTCAATATCCCTTATTGGGACATACTGTTGAGGATCTGCACAGGTGTTTCCTGGTGGAGGAGTTGGTGGGATCTGTCCTCTAGGATCACCTGGTAAGGCAGGGCCTCCAGGGCCTCTAACCTTGGGAACAAGTGGAGGAATCAAGCCATGGCCAGCTGGTTGGCATTCAGCAGGGACATAGTTGGGCACACTTGCCTTCTGTAACAGAGAAACAATCAGCAGTAAGTAAAGACATTTAATTAACAGCTCCTTTCCTGGGTGTGTGAGGCATAGAAGAAAGCAGTCCATTACATTCTAGTAAGGCTGGGGATAGGCTCAGTATCCCACAAAGGTGCAGGAGCTGCTTATTTGTTATTCTAAGTAGTTTTACTGACTTCACTCTCTCCACACCTCTTCCATATTGTAGTTGAAGTTCTAGCTAAGGCATTAAGACAACAAAAGAAGATCCACGGAATACAAATTAAAAGTAACAAATCAAACTTTCACTATTTGCAGATGATATGACAGGTTACATCAGGGAATACCTACCACTGATAGACACCTTTACCAAAGTGGCAGGATACAAAATTAACTAAACATATAAAAAAATTAATCACTAACCCTACTATATACATATGATAAAGGGGCTGAGAAAGGAATCACAGAAACATCTCTCTCTCCTTTTTTTTTGCATTATCCAAGAAAACATAAAATAGCTTGGGGTAATGTTAACCAAACAAGTGAATAACTTATTTAATAAGAATTTTGAGTCTTTAAAGAAAAAAAATTAAAGAAGATACCAGAAAATGGGAAGATCTCTCATGCTTTTGGATAGGTAGGATTAACATAGTAAAAATAGTAGTCTTTCCAAAAGTAATCAACAGATTCAATGCAATCCCTATCATAAACCCCAGCACAATTCTTCACAACCTTGAAAGAACAATAGTTCTTCCTATGGAAAAACAGTAGACCCAGGGTAGGCTAGACAACGTTGTATAATAAAGGAACTTCTTTCTGGAGGCATCACTTTCCCTTTCTTCAAGCTCTACTGTAGAGCTATAGTCCTGAAAACAGTTTGGAACTGTCACAAAAATGGATAGGAAGACCAATGGAATCAAATTTAAAACACTGATATTAACTCATACATCTACCAATACCTGATTTTTGACAAAGCAGCTAAAGTTATACAATGGAATATAAAAAGCATTTTCAACAAATTGTGCTGGCATAACTGGAGGCTGACCTGTAGAAGACTCCAGATCACCATGCATAATACTTAAGTCTAAATATATCAAAGAAAGACCTCACCATAAATCCAGCCACATTGAACCTCCCAGAAGAGAAAGGGGGAGGTATCCATGAAAAAATTGGTACAGGAGCCTGCTTCCTGAACATAACTCCAGTACCACAGACTCTGAGATCAACAATTAATAAATGAAATCTCTTGAAATTGAAAAGCTTATTTAAGACAAAGAATACAGTCAACAAGACAAAATGGCAGCCCACACAATGGGAAAAGATCTTCAACAACCCCACATCTGACAGAGGGCTGATTTCCACAATGACAAAGAACTCAAGAAGCTAGGTACCAAAACACCAAATATTCTAATTAAAAAGTATGGTACAGAACTAAATAGAGACACCTAAGAATGTGTTCAAAATCCTCAGACACCAGGGAAATGCAAATCAAAAAACTCTGAGATATCATCTTACTCCTGTCAGAATAGCTAAAAACAAAAACACAAATGACAGTTTATGCTGGAGAGGATATGGAGACTGTAGTAAATTCTTCCACTGCTGGTGGGAGTGCAAACTCGTACAGACATTTTGGAAATCAGTATGGTGGTTCCTCAGAAAAATGGGAATCAGTGTACCTCAAGTTTCAGTAATTCCACTCTTAGGCATATACCCAAAATATGCACACTCATATAACAAGGACATCTGTTCAACTATGTTCATTGAAGCATTATTTGCTCAACTGAAGAATGGATGGAGAAAATGTGGTACATTTAAAGAATGAAATACTATTCAGAGGGAATAAACAATGTAATCTGGAAATTTGCTGGCAAATGGAAGGAACTAGTTGGAACCATCCTGAATGAGGTAACCCGGTCACAAAATGACAAACATGGTATGTACTCACTCATATATGGCTTTTGGACAGAGCAAAGGATGGCCAGCTGACAATCCACAATGCCAGAGAAGCTAGGAGACAAGGCAGACCCTCAGAGAGACATACATGTTGCCGTGGAGAAGGAGAAATGGGCAAGATCTCCCTAGAAAATTGGGAGAATTGTGGATGGTGGGAGTTAGGGAGAAAATGATGAGAGAGGTAGGCATGATGGAACAGGAAGATTGAGTTAGGGAAAGAATAGGGGAGAGCAAGAAAGGAGACATTATAATAGAGGGAACCATAACAGGTTTTAAGAGAAATCTGGCACTAGGGAAATGCCAAGAGATCTATAAGAATGACCCCAACTCACAATGTGAGCAACAGTGGAAAGGCTACCATAAATGCCTTACCTTGATAATGAGATTGATAACTAACTTATATGCCATCATAGAACCCTCATCTAGTAGCTGATGGAAACAGAAGCAGTACCCACAGATAAACACTGAGCCAAACTCCTAGAATGCAGTTGCAGAGAGGGAGGGATGTTGAGACAAGGAGTGAAGGTCAGGGTACAGAAACTCACTGAGGCAGCCTACCTGAACAAGGGGAAACACATGTACCCAAAACTGATAACTGGGTAATCAGCATTGGACCGACTTAGACCTCTAGAATGTGGGACTCAGGTAGAAGGCCCCGTAAGTCTAAGGGGCTTCTGTCAGTGGAACCAGGATGTATCCCTGGTGCACAAAAGGTCTTTGGGTCCACATTCTCCATGGAAAAATATTCACTTAGCCTAGAGCCAGGAGGGAGGGCCTAGTCCCTACTTCAAATAATTTGACAGATTTAGATGATCCCACCTGGAAGGCATCACCCTCCCAGTGGAGGGTTACGGGAATAGGATGGGAAGGTTCCTAAGGGGGCATGAGAGAGAGAAGGATCAGGGATCAGTATCTAAAACAAGAAAAAATAATAAATATAACTAAAAAAGATTCAAATAAGATTTCAAGGGAGAAAATCTGAAATCGTGTACAGCATCTAAACAAGCTTTGAATTTCATGTAAATGTTGGACTTCTTTTAGGGCGATATATTGGGCTTCTTTCTGTTTTTTATCTTAATATTTTTTTTCATTAACAGGAATAGGTGTTTTCCTACATGTATATCTTCATACTATATACATTCAGTTTTCTGGAAGGATACAATAAGCCTTCAGATCCCTTGAAACAGGAGGTAAGAAGGTGCTGGGAATTAAACCCAAGTTCTTTAGGAGAGCAGCCAGGGCTCTTAACCTGTAAGCCATTTAGCAAGCCTATGTGGATTTTTGAGACAAGATCTGCTTATAAGGCCCACACTGGCTTTTAATTTACCATCTTTCTGATGTAGCCTGCCAAAATGCATGGATTACATGGACCATCAAAATTTGTCTTGTGATCTGTACTATTTCGCAGAAGGTTACAAGCCAACAATGAGAATGTTAACTCTAAGTACAGGTATATTATATTAACATCATAATATCACAAAGTAGAAGAGCTCTCACCTTGTTCTAATAAAACAGAGAAACTAGTTGTGGATTCTTGGGTAGAATTCAGTTTCCAATACTTACCCCAGGGTCTGTTTTGGTGGCATTCTTCTTGTATTCCAACGTGGAGGATGCTGGCCTATCTAGACAGGAAAATCAAATCAGGAGAACTTCATGAGTTCTCACTTTATCCCACGACTGTTTCCAGATCCAAGTGACCCTGACATGTTCCACTCCCCCTGGCCAGTACAGAGAACAACTGGACACAAATACAATAGTATTCCTCATTAGGGTCCCCAAAGCACCATGAGAACCTTGGAAATTTCAATAGGACAAAAGAACATTCGTTTGCAGTGTGCTGGTGACCTTTCCAACAGGCTCTTAGGTAATCGTACTGAGGTAGCCTAAGCGAAGAACTCAGGATGAAGCATCTGCTTCCTCTGTCTATGTGTGACAGCCCTTAAAATATATTTTTGTTAAAAAGTACCCTTATAGATAACAAATACACAATGAAAATTTAAATGGTTTCATTTTATACTTAATGTGATTTTCTGTCATACCTACAGTAGATACACATCTTTCCCACCTTCAGAGGGTAGTGAGTGATAATTGAAGAGGTCCTGGGAGATTCATTCAACTAAATGAAAAATGATTAAATAAGCTAACTAATAAAGAACATGAAACCAAAAAATTTTACTGGTTGTCTTACACAAATCAACTGACATTTTCCTGGCTAAAATCTTTCACTACTACACTGGATATAAATAAATGGTTTAAAAAGTTGAGAAGTAAAAAAAAAATAAAAAAAAAGTTGAGAAGTTTGCTATTGAAAAGAGTAAAGTTTGTATTACAACCCTTGAAGGAAACCCTTCAAATGGCAACAAAACTAACCTTAACACATTCATTAGATGACATACATGAAACATGACACAACAAGAAAGGGCTAGAGAAATGTGTTTACAGGGTAATGTTATGGGCTGCTCTTCCTTAGGACTTATGCTTAATAGCAAGCCACTACACAGCAGCACACAACTATCTGTAACTCCACTTCCTGGGGCACTAATGCCCTGTTATGGCATTCTGTGGAATCAAACACACATGTAATACACAGAAATCAGATGGTAGAGATGACAGATTAATGGGATACCTACCAAAGAAAGGTGCTAACGGGGAATACAACCAGGCCAAAGGAGAGAAGTGACTTATAGTGAACTGCAATGTGGATGTTGTCAAGGAAAAGAATATAAACCTATGACAACTGAAATGGTACTTGTCTATTACTTGAGTAACCAAAGGGGACATTACGATGTAAAACCAAAAATTATTTTTATTTAACAATGTAAGTATATAAAAAAATTTCAAGGACTTCAAAAATAATTATGTTGGAGAGGATGTGGAGGAAGGGGAACACTCATCCACTGCTGGTGGGAGTGCACACTTGTACAGCCATTTTGGAGATGACTATGTTGGTTCCGCAGGAAAATGGGAATCAGTTTACCACAGATCCGGCAATGCCACTCTTAGGCATATACCCAAATGATTTACATCCATGAAACAAAGACATGTGCTCAACTATGTTCATAGCAGCATTATTTGCAATAGCAAGAACCTGGAAGCAATCTAGATGCCCCTCAACTGAAGAATGGATAGAGAAGATGTGGCACATTTACACAATGGAATACTACTTTACAGGAAAAAAAACCAATGGAATCTTGAAATTCACAGGCAAGTGAATGGAACTTGAAGAAACCATCCTGAATGAGGTAACCCAGTCACAAAAAGAGGAACATGATATGAACTCACTCATATATGGAATTTAGACATACAGTAAAGGATCACCAGCCTATAATACACACCTCCAGAGAAACTAGGATACAAGGAGGATTCTAAGAGATTCACTTAAGGTCCGTCAGAGAAGGGGAAAGGGACAATGTCTCTGAGCATTTTGGAAGTGGGGGGACAACAGTGAGTGTAGAGGGAGCTAGGAGAAAGAGAAGGGGAGGACAGGAAAGCACGTGGGACTTGGAAGATTGAGTCAGAGGAGCAATAGACAAGAGAGGAGAGAGAGAGAGAGACAGAGAGAGAGAGAACCATAAAAGAGGGAGCCATTAAAGGTTTGAAGAGAAAACTGACTCTAGAGAAATATCCAGTGACCTACAAGACTGACCTCAACTAACAATTTGAGCAACAATGGAAAGGCTACCATAAATGCCATTTCATGATAAGGAGATCAACTACTAACTTATCATCCATCATGGAGCCCTCATCTAGTAGCTGATGGAAACAGAAGCAGACACCCACATTTAAACACTAAGTTGAACTGGAATCTAATGCAGAGAGGGAGGACAAGACCAGACATCAGAAACACACAGAGACAGCTGACCTGAACAAGGAGGAGCTAATGGGCCCCAGACTGATAGCTAGGAATCCATCATGGGACTGAATCAGACAGCCTGAACATGGGTCTCAGTTGGAAGGCCTGGGCAATCTAAAGGACCTTGGTCAGAGGAACCAGGATGTATACCTGGTGCAAAAATGGACTTTGGGAGCATATTCCTTTAATCTGGAGGCAGAAGGGGAAGCCTATTCCCTACTCTAAATGACTTGACAGATTTAGGTGACCCTTCCTGGAATGCATCACCCTACATGTGGAGTGGGGTGGTGGGAGTGGAGGGTGGTCTGAGGAGATGGGAGAATGGGAGAGAGGGAAAGAGCAAGTGAGGGAGAGGGAACTGGGGTTGATATGTAAAATAAATAAATAAAGAAACAAACAAATAAAAATTGTATATCTCCCTCTTTAAAAAAATTAAAATATAATCATGTGGGAACTGCTATTCAGGAGTAATACTTGAAACCACTTTTAAATAACTTTTAGAAAACATATAACTAATTATTCAAATAATGGCCCCAATGCATTTCTATGAAATGAAACACACATAATTAAAATCTAAAAACTACTTGCATCTGGGCATTGTTGATACAGGCATTTAATCCCAACACTTGGGAAGCAGAGAGATGTGGATTTCTGTGAATTCATGGCTAGTCTGTTCTACTGAGTGAGTTCCAGGGCAGGCTTCCAACATATACAAAAACTTTGCCTTGGGGAGAATAAAACAATCAAACAAAAATACCCCACAAACAGTCTGTACATTTACTGATCTTCTGGCCTATCACAGCACAGTTCAAATTCAATGTTCCCTGTGGTGGATCAAGGTGAAACCTTGACTTACTTTGTTGATGGAATGTATCTTTGAACCATGAAAACTGTTTCCCCCTCAAGTTGGTTCTGGCCAGTATTTCTCCCAGTAACAGAAACCAAACTTGAATAAAAGAACAGATAAACATTGACACATGCAGGGACCTTTAAAAATGCCTACCTGGCACTAGAGAGAAAGGTGGGCCTGCAAAGTCCCTGGGTGTGATATACTGTCCGGAATCTCCACAGATGTTTCCAGGAGGAGGTGCAGGCAGGATTGGGCCTCTTGGATTCCCTGGAAAGGCAGGGCCTCTAGGACTTCTGACCAAAGGATCCAGTGGAGGAATCACGTCATGACCAACCGCATTGCATTCAGGAGGACTAGAGTTAGGCAAAGGTGCCTTCTGTAACAGAGTCACAATCAACAGTAAGTGAAGCTTCTTGATTCATAGCTCCTTTCCTGTGAGTGTAGGAATTATAGAAAGCCTGGGAACAGGCTGAATTTTCCTCATGTGTGTGAGAGCCACTTATTCACAGTCAGAAGTAGTTTTACTATCTCAACAGAAAGCTTTATGGATGGAACTAATCATCTACCTAGCTCCACCACAAACACAAATACAGTAAAAGCAGATCAAAACAGACACTTTTAAAAACAGATATACACCAGGATATGTTGGCACAGGCCATAAATCTCAGAATTTGTCTATTAGAGAAAGGTGGATATCTGTCAGAATGAGGGTGTCTGGTCAACAGAGTGAGTTCCAGGACTGACTCAAGATCTACTGGGATATCCTATCTCTAGGAAAAAACAACAAACAACAACAACAAAACCCCCCAAAACATAGAACTTTTATCAAACATAGATGCAAAAGGAAAATGTTTAACATGTTGGTGATTTCAAAATGATCCAAATTAATTTTATATTTGAAAAATGAAATACATGTTTAGATTCAAATAAGATTCAAGGAAGAAAATCTGAAATAGTAGACAGCACATATACAAGCTTTGAAGTTCTTCTAAAACTTGCACTTCTTTAAGTAGGAGATATCAAGTTTTTTTTTCTCTTCCCTTTTTTTTTTTTTGTATATTTTTAATGCCAAAGAAATGGGTGTCTTGCTTGCATGTATATCTGCATTCATTGTTAAATTTTTGATTGTGAGCCTTGCCTTTAATGGCTGAGCCATCTCTCCAGCCCTATAAACTCATTGTGAAAGAATGATAGGATAGGGATTCAGATCCCTTGAATTGGAGGAAAGGATTGTCTGCTGGGATTCAAACCCAGCTCCTATGGGAGAGCAGCCAGTGCTATTAACCTGTTAGCCATTTCTCCAGCTCAGTAGTTTTTTGATTCACAATCTATGCATATTGGCTACACTGGCTTTGAATGTACCATACTCCTGCCTCATGATGTGGGAGTTGGAAAAAACTCGAATCTTGTGGTGAGGTAAGATGGAAATGCCCTGGGTTCAGTCACATTTCTCATGTTCCAAGAGATGGGTAAAGGACAGCTTAAGTTCAAAGCCCAAATACAAAACCAAAATCTTCAGCACTTGTACTGATATCCCATCACTCAGACATTACTTGATCTAAGAAATAAATCTTGACATTGAAAAAAAAACCTTCTTAGCTACATAGGACTAATAAGAAAGAATGTCTCCAGCAATTTTAGGTACATTTTCCCTATTTTGGCAGCTATGCAAGATCTCAATACATTGGAGACTTACTGTAAAATAGATTTTCAATGGAGTAAATCTCAAAGACTTAACATTCCCATTATGATCCTGACCTGATATCCTACAAGATATATTTCCTGTGTTGCCAATGAAATAAATTCCCTCCAAAATTCTCATATCATTCTCCTAGAAGGTTAAGAGTAGTTGCCATGGCAAAGTACAGACACTTAGGACAACTGAGATGGTTCTAGTCTAGTACTTGAACACTTGATTTACCGTATAGGAACATGTGAAGCAAAAGAGAAAATTATGCTGTATAAACAACAAATAACTGTTATTTTCAATTGTAAAGGCTGGAAAGAAGTTGAGGAATTCAACAAATTCAGTGAGGTCCATGACTGGCACCATATCTAATGGGAACACTATCTCTAGTTAAAAAAAAAGAAAAAGAAAAAAAAAGAAAAGAAAAGAAAAGAAAACAGACACGTTTTAATCGAACACACACACACACACACACACACACACACACACACAGGAAAATGATTGATATGTGGACATTTATAAAATGACAAAGTCATTTGAAAAGTAAAATACATACATATTAATATTCAAATAAGATTCCAAGGAAGAATTTATGAAATAGTGTAAAGCAAGTAAACACGCTTGGAAGTTCATGTAAAAGTTGAACTTCTTGAATGGGAGATATCTGGTTTCTTTTTCTTGTTGGATTATTTTAGTGTTTTTTTTTTTTCATTTCACAGATATGGTATATTTGCCTGTATGTATGTCTGCATACTATAGTCATTCAGTGTTCTGTAAGGATAGAATATGCAAATCCCTTGGAGGTAAGATGGATTGTGAGCCACCACTCCAAGCTTGGAAATTAAACCTAGGTCCTGTATAAAAGGAGACATTGCATTTAACTGGAATGCCATTTCTCAAGTCTGTGTGGTTTAATGAGGCATATTCTGCATATATAGCCCACACTGGATTATATATTCCCATCCTACTGCCTCACTCTGGAAACTGCTGGGATCACATGTACCATCAAACAAAGGCTAGTGAGCTAAACAATTTCACATAAGGTTACAGACCAACAAAGAAAGTTAATGCTAAGTGCAAGTATATTTAACTCAAGCCTTGCTCTAAAATAAACAAGAAACTAGGTGTGCATCCACGGGTAGAATTCAATGTTCAGTACTTACGTTAGGATGATGTTTGTTGACATTCTTCCCAGAATACAATGTGCAGGATAAATACATATATAATAGGTAAAATACATACATAATAGGATCCCAAAAAGATTTCAAGAAAGAAAATCTGAAAGAGGGTACTGAAAGTAAACAAGCTTGGAATTCATCTAAAAGTGTACTACTTGAAGTGTTCGATATCAGGTTTATTTCTCTTGTTTGCTTATTTTAGGATATTTTTTATTTCAGAGACATGGGAATTTGCCTGCATGTATTTCAACATATTGTATCCATTCAATATTCTGGAAATATATGATAGGGCATCATATCCCATGGACAGGAATTAAGAAGGATGGTCATCAACTACACAGGAGTGGGGAGTTAAACCCATGTCCTGTAGGAGAGCCAGCCAGTGGTCTTAAAAGTGTAAGCCATTTCTCTACTCTAGGTTAATTTTTTGAGGCAAATTGTCTTAAATAACCCAGACTGGCTTGAAATTCCCCTCCTCCTGGGTCAGCCAGCAAATTGCAAGGAACGCATGGACCATCAAATTCTGGCTTGTATTCTGTAAAATTTCACAGAAAGTTACAAGCCAACAATGAAAGTGTTACAGATAATTGAAAGTATATTTAATTAATATCACATATGAAACAACTCTAACCTTGTTCTAATAAAATAAGAAACCAGTTGTTGATCTATAGGTAGAATACAATTTCTAATACTTACCACAGGGTCATGTTTGGTGGCACTGCTACCAGATTCCAATGTGGAAGTGACTGGTGCATCTAGACCAAAAAATGAAACCAGTGAAACTCATGAATTCTTACATTATTCCCAGATCATTTCCAGATCAAAATGACAGTGACTTGTTCCACTCCCCTTGCTGGGACACAGAACAGGTCGACACGAAGCAGCCCCAGACTTAGACAAAATTCAAAATTACAGACATACTTTTGTAGTATGTGGCTGATGCATCCAAATGACACTTGGCAAACTTGACCAGTCACCTTAAATGACCAAATTCGTATACAGCATGGACTTCCCGTTTTCCAGGTGTGCCAACCTTTCCCTCAGTACATATGATATATTTCAGTTTATAGGTACCCTTATAGATAATGCAACAATTACACAATGAATATTGAAATTTCTGAATTTTATTATATCTTAATATTAGTTACTATAATATCTATAGTAGATAAACATCATTCCCTACATTAGTGAATAGTTAGTGATAGCTGAAGACATCTTGAAGGAATCAATCGACTGTATATAAAAATATTAAATTAGATAATTAATTAAGAACAAGAACACAAATTGCTTTACTGGTAGTCTTTTACATATCCATTGATATTTGCCTGCCTAATGTCCTTGTGTGGTAAACAGGATCTATCTAAATGCCTTAAAAAGAATGATGGAAGCTATGGAAGAGTAAGTTTGTATTATGACCAGATACAGGAAACCCTTCCTCTTGCATCAAAGCCAAACTTCAACACATACATTGGATTACAAGCCAAAAATATTAGACAAAATAAAGTTCTGGAAAAATGGCTTAAGTGGTGATGGGTATAGTAAATCATTACTATGGCATCAAAACTAACCTTACACATACACACACACATTAGCTGACACACAGCATGAATAGTGTGGTCAAATGGTCAAGGGAACAGTCTACTCTTCCTTAGGACCCGTGCTTGGTTCACAGAAACTACACAGCAGCTGACAGCCATCGGTATCTGCAATTCCAGGGTCTCTGAAGGCTTCTTTGGTCCTTCACATGCCTCACACATGAATGTGATACGCAGAAAGAAGATAGAAGCATTGCCAAATTCATGGGATAACTGCCAAGGAGGGCTGCTAACAGGGCACACTACCAGCCAAAAACAGAAAAATGCCTTGCACTGAATCTCTATGAAGATGCTGAGAACAAAGCCCAAGTCCTCAGTTCTGCTAGATGAGCCAGTATTAACCAGTCACCTACTACTTCTCCAGCCACAGATTCTTCCCTCTGGAAGCACAGAGTAAAATGACGTCATTATGGAATCATGTTGATGGGACACTGGCTGGGTTTAATATCAACACTGCCAAATATGACTATACCTCAATTACAATTTGACTATAGCTGTAGATACCAATACGTTTGTCTATAACCATATGTTTCTACACATTCCTGGTCTAAAAACTTTGAGAGTAGTGGTGAAGATATCCCCAATAGGGAGACTGAATGCATACCTACCAGGATATTATTATTAAACATAATAATCCAATTAAAAGATACTATCCATATTGAAATCAAAGGGAAATAACTTACTCATATGATTAGTATTCATATCACACGTACTTTTTAAAAAATAATCTGAAATTCTAATTGCATTATTCTTCCAGCTGAGCACCAGGAGCAGTACAGAAGGAACATCAGTCGCCGAAACAGCCAATTAGAAGAACTGAGTGCCATGGAAAGTGCCATGTCTACTTGTGTTTCAGGAGGTCCCTGCAAGTGCAGTTTGTAGGTTCCGGTGCTGGCTGTTGGGAAGGGCGAATGAAGTCTGGAGGGGGCTCATATATACTATCATGTTGTGTAAGTGGGGCCATTGTGCTTCTTTGGGCAAGGTAAGATGGAATGCGACTCAGCACCTCCACGTTTCTAAGGATCCATTATTTAGGAGTAGGACAGTGAAGTTGAACCCATTTACGTTTCACTTATGCAACCAAAAGCTCCAGACACTATTTTTGATCTGCCCAATTCAAAAGCACAATATATAATCAAACAAATATATCTTAAGTGGGTTACGTACTTGTTCAGTACATAGCATTAATAAGTTCTAATATCACTAACACTTCCAGGGGTATTTGTACTATGTAAAGAGATATATGAGATCTCAGTGCACTGAAGTCTTACTGCAAAAGAGCTCTTCAATGGAGTAAACTTTCAGAATTCACATTCCTATCGTGACACGAACCTGACTTCCTAAACGTGAAATTCCCTGTAATGTCAGAGAAAGGACTTGCACCCCAAAAAAGGCATATCTTTCACCTAGGAGCATACAACTAGAGGCCATGGCAGAGAGGACACCTAGGAGCACTGATTGGTTCTTCTTCTTTATGTTATAGACACATGGATACATGATTCACAGGAACAAAATATTAAATGTATTTTAGATTTTAAACATGATTGGGTGGGAACAATGATATTGGAGAAAACTTTGAAGTAATTGACTCCTGAATTTTTAGCCAAAACATCGAGACATTACATGCTATATTGGCCTCGGTACATTCTCATCAATGAAGACACAGAAATTTAATCTGAAAACGGTTTGCAGATGGGCATGTGTGGCCCAGGAATTTACTCTCCACACCTGGGAATCAAATATATGTGGATATCTATGTTTTTAGAGAGGCCTGATAAATAGAAAATTCTGAGGACAGTCTCACCAAGTGAGGTGTAGAGAAAAAAGAAAAACAGACAATAAAAACACCTAGGAATCAAATATATGTGGATATCTATGATGTTAGGGAGGCCTGATGAACAGAAAATTGGGGGACATGCTCACCATATAGGGTGGGGAGAAAAAAAAAAAGAAAAACAGACAATAAAAACAGACACAACTTGGAAATTTACTGTTCTTCTGGTCTGTCAGAAAACAATTTATTTTCAAAATTCCATAATGTGTATCAAGGTGAAGCCTTGACATCATAGACTGTTTGACTGTAAACTGAGGGCCCTCATGACCCTTTCCTTATCCAGTTGGTTTTGGGAACTGTTTCTAACAGAATGAAGAAAAAACTTTAAGTTAAGCACAGACCAACATTCAAAAATACTCAGACTTTTAAAACAAAACCTACCTGGCATTGGAGGAAACGGTGGTCCCACAAAGTCCCCTGGTGGGAAATACCATCCAGGACCTCCACAGGCGTTTCCTGGAGGAGGAGGTGGTGGGATCTGGCCTCTTGGATCAACTGTAAAGGCAGGGCCCTCAGGTCCTCTAAGCTCAGAACCAAGTGGAGGAGTCAATTCATGTCCAGCTGCATCATGTGCATCATGGCCAGAGGTGGGCAAACGTGTCTCCTGGAACAGAGTGACAATATGCTGTCAGTGAGGTAGTTTGCTTCACTATTGCTTTACTGGGAGTGTCAGGCACAGAAGAAAGCATTCCATGACATTCCAGCAAGCCATGTAACAGCCCCAGTTTGCCACATGTGTACAGGTGCTGTCTACTCGCTATCCTAACTAGGGTTACTAGTTCAGCACAAATTGTTAAACATGGCAGTGACACTCTCCCTAGCTCACCCTCAAACAAACACACAGTTCATGCTGATCTAGATAGACAGACACTTTATGAAACAGATATGCACCAGGAGGTTGGTAGAGACAATGGCCTTGAATACATGAACTCCCATTCAGATATTGGTATAGTTCTGTCAGTATGTGGCTAAATGGTCAATACAGTGGGATCGAAGACTGGAAGCATCTCTAATGGAAAAACCTATCTGGAATCGAAAAATAACGACGGTTTTTATCAGACACACACAAATAGGAAAACTCTTGAGTTGAGCATATTTCCACAATGAACAAAATCAAGGCTGTGTGTTAAAAGTAAAATAGATACATATTAAGATTCCAGTAAGATTTGCAGGACAGAAGTCTGAAAAAGAGCATTACAATTGAACAAATGTTGAATGTCATCTAAAAGTGTTAAAAGTTGAAGTGGGAGATATCAGTGTTTTTTTTTTTATCATTGTTTTTCTCAGCATTTTTTTTTTTCATTTCACAGAAAGGGCATTTTTGACTCCATGTATGTCTGCATACTATTTTCACTCACTGTTCTTGAAGGGCAGAATAGGACATCAGATCCCTTGAAATGGAGTTAAGATGGGTGGTGAGCCACCACAGAGTTTCTGGGAATCAAAACCAGGTCTTTCAAAAGAGCAGCGAATGCTTTTAATAGTGTATGCCTTTTCAGTCCTACCAGATTTTCAAGGCACATTCTGTCCATATAGCCCACGCAGGCTTTGAAAATGCCATGCTCCTGCCTGAATCTGCAAAATGCTAGGAACACGTGGGCCATCAATCCCTGGCCCGTGATCTGTATGATTTCACAGAAGGTTACAGGTCAACAATGAGTGGTGATGCTAGGTCTAAGTATACTTAATAAATATCACAACGCACAAGAGCTCAAGTCTTGTTCTAATGAAACCTAGAAACTCCTTGTGGATCCACGGGTAGATGTCAATTTCCACAACTTACCACGGGGTCGTGTTTGGTGGCACTCTTCCCGGACTCCAATGTTGAGTACACTGGCTCACCTAGAAGTTAAACCAGGAAAATTCATGAGTTCTCCCTTTATTTTCAGGAGGTTTCCCAATCCAAATACCACTGACATGTCCCATTCCCCTTGTCGGGATAGAATACAGGGCGACAGGAATACGATAGCAATGCTCATCACGGTGACAAAAGCAGCCTCAGACTTGGGAGAATTTCGATAGAACACATATGGTTTTGAAGTGTGCTGGTGACATGTACAGCTGGCTCTTAGGCAATCTTGCTTATTAGCCTTAAAGAACAACTAGAGATTCAGCATTCACATCCTGTCTGCATGGTATGCCAACCTTTCCTTCAGGACTGGACAGGCACTGTTATGGTCGAGAACCCTTACAAGTGACTCAACAAACATATAATGAAAAGTTCAATTTCTTAATATTATTTTTTGTTTATGTCCATTGCATTTATAACTACAACAGAAACACTCCTTTACTGATTCAGTGTATAATGAGTGACAGTAGCAGGCAACCTGACAGGTTAAATCTACTAAATATAAATGATGGAATAAGATAATTTATTAAGAACAAGAAAACAAATTATGTTACAGGTAGTCGTTTAAATATCCACTGGCATCGGCCGGCTTCATATCGTTGTAGGAAACAGGATGGATATAAATGGACTGTAATCTATGAGATGATACCCATGGAACTCAGGAGAGTTTGTATTATGGCCAGATAATGGAATGCATTACTATGGCATCAAAACTAACCTTACACATACACACACACATTAGCTGACACACCTATATCATTCACAGCATGAATGGTGTGGTCAAATGGCTCCAGTGGTCAAGGGAACAGTCCACTCTTCCTTAGGACCCATGCTTGGTTCACAGAAACTACACAGCAGCTGACAGCCATCTGTATCTGCAATTCCAGGTTCTCTGAAGGCTTCTTATGTCCTCCACATGTGTCACACATGAGCGTGATACACAGAAATAAGATGGAAGCATTGCCACAATCATGGGATAGCTGCCAAGGAGGGCTGCTAACAGGGCGTACTTACAGCCCAAAAGAGAAAAGTGCCTTGCACCGAAGCTCTATGTAGATGCTGGGAACAAAGCCCAAGTCCTCAGTTCTGCTGGAGGAGCCAGTATTAACCAGTCACCTCCCATTTTTTTCCAGCCACAGACCCTGCCCTCTGGAAGCACAGAATAAAACGTACTCATTATGGAACCATGTTGATGGGACACTGCCAAATAAGACTTTACTTCAATTAAATTTTGAGGGGCTATACCTGCAGGTACCTATACGTTTGTCTGGAACCACATGTTTCTACACATTCCTGGACTAATGAAATAGATAATAGTTGTTAAGATATCCCCAATACTGAGAATGCAGGCATAACAACAACGATTATGTTAGACATAATAATCCAATTAAAAGATACTATCCATATGGAGATCAAAGGGAAATACCTTACACATAAAGTTAGTAATCATATCACACGTCCTTTCCAAAAACTAATCTGAAATTCTAATTGCATTAGGCTTCCAACTGAGCAACAGCAGCAGTACAGAAGGAACAGCAGTCGCCTAAACAGCCAATGAGAAGAACCGACTGCCATGGAAAGTGACAAGTCTCCTTGTGTATCAGGAGGTGCCTGCAGGTGCATTTTGCACGTTCGGGAGCTGGTTGTTGGGAAGGGAGAAACGAGTCTGGTGGGAGCTCATATATACTTTCATGATTTGTGAATGGGGCCACTGTGCATCTTTGGGGAAGTGAAGATGGAATGTGACACGGCACCCCCACGTTTCTCAGGATCCAAGAAGCTGAACCCGTTTACGTTTCACTTATGCAACCAAAGCTCCAGACCATATTTTTGATGTTCCCAACTCAACACCACAATACATGATCAAAGGAATAAATCTTGAGTGGAAATATGTACTTGTAAAGTACATAGCATTAATAAGAGATAACATAACTAACACTTTAAGGTGTATTTGTCCTATCTAAAGAGCTATATGAGATCTCAGTTCATTGACGTCTTACTGTAATAGAGCTTTCAATGGAGTAAACTTTCAGAATTCACATTCCTATCATGAGACCAACCTGTCATCCTCAAGTGAAATTCCCTGTAAAGTCAGAGAAAGGACTTGCACCCCAATAAAGGCATATCATTTACCTAGGAGTATAATAATAGAGGCCATGACAGAGAGGAGACACCTAGGAGCACTGATTGTTTCTTCTTCTTCATGTTATAGACACATGGACACATGATTCACAGCAACAAAATATTAAATGTATTTTAGATTTTAAATATGATTGGGTGGGAACAATGACTTTGGGGGAAAACTTTGAAGTAATTGACTCCGGAATTTTTAGCCTAAACATTGAGTCATGACATGCTATATTGGCCTCGGTACATTCTTATCAATGAAGACACAGAAATTTAATCTGAAAACGGTTTGCAGCTGGGCATGTGTGGCCCAGGAATCTACTCTCTGCACCTACGAATCAAATATATGTGGATATCTATGATGTTAGGGAGGCCTGATGAACAGAAAATTGGGGGACATGCTCACCATATAGGTTGGGGAGAAAAAAAAAGAAAAACAGACAATAAAAACAGACACAACTTGGAAATTTACTGTTCTTCTGGTCTGTCAGAAAACAATTCATTTTCAAAATTCCATAATGTGTATCAAGGTGAAGCCTTGACATCATAGACATTTGGACTGTAAACTGAGGGCCCTCATGACCCTTTCCTTATCCAGTTGGTTTTGGGAACTGTTTCTAACAGAATGAAGAAAAAACTTTAAGTTAAGCACAGACCAACATTCAAAAATACTCAGACTTTTAAAACAAAACCTACCTGGCATTGGAGGAAACGGTGGTCCCACAAAGTCCCCTGGTGGGAAATACCATCCAGGACCTCCACAGGCGTTTCCTGGAGGAGGAGGTGGTGGGATCTGGCCTCTTGGATCAACTGTAAAGGCAGGGCCCTCAGGTCCTCTAAGCTCAGAACCAAGTGGAGGAGTCAATTCATGTCCAGCTGCATCATGTGCATCATGGCCAGAGGTGGGCAAACGTGTCTCCTGGAACAGAGTGACAATATGCTGTCAGTGAGGTAGTTTGCTTCACTATTGCTTTACTGGGAGTGTCAGGCACAGAAGAAAGCATTCCATGACATTCCAGCAAGCCATGTAACAGCCCCAGTTTGCCACATGTGTACAGGTGCTGTCTACTCGCTATCCTAACTAGGGTTACTAGTTCAGCACAAATTGTTAAACATGGCAGTGAAACTCTCCCTAGCTCACCCTCAAACAAACACACAGTTCATGCTGATCTAGATAGACAGACACTTTATGAAACAGATATGCACCAGGAGGTAGGTAGAGACAATGGCCTTGAATACATGAACTCCCATTCAGATATTGGTATAGTTCTGTCAGTATGTGGCTAAATGGTCAATACAGTGGGATCGAAGACTGGAAGCATCTCTAATGGAAAAACCTATCTGGAATCGAAAAATAACGACGGTTTTTATCAGACACACACAAATAGGAAAACTCTTGAGTTGAGCATATTTCCACAATGAACAAAATCAAGGCTGTGTGTTAAAAGTAAAATAGATACATATTAAGATTCCAGTAAGATTTGCAGGACAGAAGTCTGAAAAAGAGCATTACAATTGAACAAATGTTGAATGTAATCTAAAAGTGTTAAAAGTTGAAGTGGGAGATATCAGTGTTTTTTTTTTTATCATTGTTTTTCTCTTGTTTTTGTTAGCATTTTTTTTTTCATTTCACAGAAAGGGCATTTTTGACTCCATGTATGTCTGCATACTATTTTCACTCACTGTTCTTGAAGGGCAGAATAGGACATCAGATCCCTTGAAATGGAGTTAAGATGGGTGGTGAGCCACCACAGAGTTTCTGGGAATCAAAACCAGGTCCTTCAAAAGAGCAGCGAATGCTTTTAACAGTGTATGCCTTTTCAGTCCTACCAGGTTTTCAAGGCACATTCTGTCCATATAGCCCACGCAGGCTTTGAAAATGCCATGCTCCTGCCTGAATCTGCAAAATGCTAGGAACACGTGGGCCATCAATGCTCCTGCCTGAATCTGGCCCGTGATCTGTATGATTTCACAGAAGGTTACAGGTCAACAATGAGTGGTGATGCTAGGTCTAAGTATACTTAATAAATATCACAACGCACAAGAGCTCAAGTCTTGTTCTAATGAAACCTAGAAACTCCTTGTGGATCCACGGGTAGATGTCAATTTCCACAACTTACCACGGGGTCGTGTTTGGTGGCACTCTTCCCGGACTCCAATGTTGAGTACACTGGCTCACCTAGAAGTTAAACCAGGAAAATTCATGAGTTCTCCCTTTATTTTCAGGAGGTTTCCCAATCCAAATACCACTGACATGTCCCATTCCCCTTGTCGGGATAGAATACAGGGCGACAGGAATACGATAGCAATGCTCATCACGGTGACAAAAGCAGCCTCAGACTTGGGAGAATTTCGATAGAACACATATGGTTTTGAAGTGTGCTGGTGACATGTACAGCTGGCTCTTAGGCAATCTTGCTTATTAGCCTTAAAGAACAACTAGAGATTCAGCATTCACATCCTGTCTGCATGGTATGCCAACCTTTCCTTCAGGACTGGACGGGCACTGTTATGGTCGAGAACCCTTACAAGTGACTCAACAAACATATAATGAAAAGTTCAATTTCTTAATATTATTTTTTGTTTATGTCCATTGCATTTATAACTACAACAGAAACACACCTTTACTGATTCAGTGTATAATGAGTGACAGTAGCAGGCAACCTGACAGGTTAAATCTACTAAATATAAATGATGGAATAAGATAATTTATTAAGAACAAGAAAACAAATTATTTTACAGGTAGTCGTTTAAATATCCACTGGCATCGGCCGGCTTCATATCGTTGTAGGAAACAGGATGGATATAAATGGACTGTAATCTATGAGATGATACCCATGGAACTCAGGAGAGTTTGTATTATGGCCAGATAATGGAATGCATTACTATGGCATCAAAACTAACCTTACACATACACACACACATTAGCTGACACACCTATATCGTTCACAGCATGAATGGTGTGGTCAAATGGCTCCAGTGGTCAAGGGAACAGTCCACTCTTCCTTAGGACCCGTGCTTGGTTCACAGAAACTACACAGCAGCTGACAGCCATCTGTATCTGCAATTCCAGGTTCTCTGAAGGCTTCTTATGTCCTCCACATGTGTCACACATGAGCGTGATACACAGAAATAAGATGGAAGCATTGCCACAATCATGGGATAGCTGCCAAGGAGGGCTGCTAACAGGGCGTACTTACAGCCCAAAAGAGAAAAGTGCCTTGCACCGAAGCTCTATGTAGATGCTGGGAACAAAGCCCAAGTCCTCAGTTCTGCTGGAGGAGCCAGTATTAACCAGTCACCTACCATTTTTTTCCAGCCACAGACCCTGCCCTCTGGAAGCACAGAATAAAACGTACTCATTATGGAACCATGTTGATGGGACACTGCCAAATAAGACTTTACTTCAATTAAATTTTGAGGGGCTATACCTGCAGGTACCTATACGTTTGTCTGGAACCACATGTTTCTACACATTCCTGGACTAATGAAATAGATAATAGTTGTTAAGATATCCCCAATACTGAGAATGCAGGCATAACAACAACGATTATGTTAGACATAATAATCCAATTAAAAGATACTATCCATATGGAGATCAAAGGGAAATACCTTACTCATAAAGTTAGTAATCATATCACACGTCTTTTCCAAAAACTAATCTGAAATTCTAATTGCATTAGGCTTCCAACTGAGCAACAGCAGCAGTACAGAAGGAACAGCAGTCGCCTAAACAGCCAATGAGAAGAACCGACTGCCATGGAAAGTGACAAGTCTCCTTGTGTATCAGGAGGTGCCTGCAGGTGCATTTTGCACGTTCGGGAGCTGGTTGTTGGGAAGGGAGAAACGAGTCTGGTGGGAGCTCATATATACTTTCATGATTTGTGAATGGGGCCACTGTGCATCTTTGGGGAAGTGAAGATGGAATGTGACACGGCACCCCCACGTTTCTCAGGATCCAAGAAGCTGAACCCGTTTACGTTTCACTTATGCAACCAAAGCTCCAGACCATATTTTTGATGTTCCCAACTCAACACCACAATACATGATCAAAGGAATAAATCTTGAGTGGAAATATGTACTTGTAAAGTACATAGCATTAATAAGAGATAACATAACTAACACTTTAAGGTGTATTTGTCCTATCTAAAGAGCTATATGAGATCTCAGTTCATTGACGTCTTACTGTAATAGAGCTTTCAATGGAGTAAACTTTCAGAATTCACATTCCTATCATGAGACCAACCTGTCATCCTCAAGTGAAATTCCCTGTAAAGTCAGAGAAAGGACTTGCACCCCAATAAAGGCTTATCATTTACCTAGGAGTATAATAATAGAGGCCATGACAGAGAGGAGACACCTAGGAGCACTGATTGTTTCTTCTTCTTAATGTTATAGACACATGGACACATGATTCACAGCAACAAAATATTAAATGTATTTTAGATTTTAAATATGATTGGGTGGGAACAATGACTTTGGGGGAAAACTTTGAAGTAATTGACTCCGGAATTTTTAGCCTAAACATTGAGTCATGACATGCTATATTGGCCTCGGTACATTCTTATCAATGAAGACACAGAAATTTAATCTGAAAACGGTTTGCAGCTGGGCATGTGTGGCCCAGGAATCTACTCTCCGCACCTAGGAATCAAATATATGTGGATATCTATGATGTTAGGGAGGCCTGATGAACAGAAAATTGGGGGACATGCTCACCATATAGGGTGGGGAGAAAAAAAAAGAAAAACAGACAATAAAAACAGACACAACTTGGAAATTTACTGTTCTTCTGGTCTGTCAGAAAACAATTCATTTTCAAAATTCCATAATGTGTATCAAGGTGAAGCCTTGACATCATAGACATTTGGACTGTAAACTGAGGGCCCTCATGACCCTTTCCTTATCCAGTTGGTTTTGGGAACTGTTTCTAACAGAATGAAGAAAAAACTTTAAGTTAAGCACAGACCAACATTCAAAAATACTCAGACTTTTAAAACAAAACCTACCTGGCATTGGAGGAAACGGTGGTCCCACAAAGTCCCCTGGTGGGAAATACCATCCAGGACCTCCACAGGCGTTTCCTGGAGGAGGAGGTGGTGGGATCTGGCCTCTTGGATCAACTGTAAAGGCAGGGCCCTCAGGTCCTCTAAGCTCAGAACCAAGTGGAGGAGTCAATTCATGTCCAGCTGCATCATGTGCATCATGGCCAGAGGTGGGCAAACGTGTCTCCTGGAACAGAGTGACAATATGCTGTCAGTGAGGTAGTTTGCTTCACTATTGCTTTACTGGGAGTGTCAGGCACAGAAGAAAGCATTCCATGACATTCCAGCAAGCCATGTAACAGCCCCAGTTTGCCACATGTGTACAGGTGCTGTCTACTCGCTATCCTAACTAGGGTTACTAGTTCAGCACAAATTGTTAAACATGGCAGTGACACTCTCCCTAGCTCACCCTCAAACAAACACACAGTTCATGCTGATCTAGATAGACAGACACTTTATGAAACAGATATGCACCAGGAGGTAGGTAGAGACAATGGCCTTGAATACATGAACTCCCATTCAGATATTGGTATAGTTCTGTCAGTATGTGGCTAAATGGTCAATACAGTGGGATCGAAGACTGGAAGCATCTCTAATGGAAAAACCTATCTGGAATCGAAAAATAACGACGGTTTTTATCAGACACACACAAATAGGAAAACTCTTGAGTTGAGCATATTTCCACAATGAACAAAATCAAGGCTGTGTGTTAAAAGTAAAATAGATACATATTAAGATTCCAGTAAGATTTGCAGGACAGAAGTCTGAAAAAGAGCATTACAATTGAACAAATGTTGAATGTCATCTAAAAGTGTTAAAAGTTGAAGTGGGAGATATCAGTGTTTTTTTTTTTATCATTGTTTTTCTCTTGTTTTTGTTAGCATTTTTTTTTTTCATTTCACAGAAAGGGCATTTTTGACTCCATGTATGTCTGCATACTATTTTCACTCACTGTTCTTGAAGGGCAGAATAGGACATCAGATCCCTTGAAATGGAGTTAAGATGGGTGGTGAGCCACCACAGAGTTTCTGGGAATCAAAACCAGGTCCTTCAAAAGAGCAGCGAATGCTTTTAACAGTGTATGCCTTTTCAGTCCTACCAGGTTTTCAAGGCACATTCTGTCCATATAGCCCACGCAGGCTTTGAAAATGCCATGCTCCTGCCTGAATCTGCAAAATGCTAGGAACACGTGGGCCATCAATCCCCCTGGCCCGTGATCTGTATGATTTCACAGAAGGTTACAGGTCAACAATGAGTGGTGATGCTAGGTCTAAGTATACTTAATAAATATCACAACGCACAAGAGCTCAAGTCTTGTTCTAATGAAACCTAGAAACTCCTTGTGGATCCACGGGTAGATGTCAATTTCCACAACTTACCACGGGGTCGTGTTTGGTGGCACTCTTCCCGGACTCCAATGTTGAGTACACTGGCTCACCTAGAAGTTAAACCAGGAAAATTCATGAGTTCTCCCTTTATTTTCAGGAGGTTTCCCAATCCAAATACCACTGACATGTCCCATTCCCCTTGTCGGGATAGAATACAGGGCGACAGGAATACGATAGCAATGCTCATCACGGTGACAAAAGCAGCCTCAGACTTGGGAGAATTTCGATAGAACACATATGGTTTTGAAGTGTGCTGGTGACATGTACAGCTGGCTCTTAGGCAATCTTGCTTATTAGCCTTAAAGAACAACTAGAGATTCAGCATTCACATCCTGTCTGCATGGTATGCCAACCTTTCCTTCAGGACTGGACAGGCACTGTTATGGTCGAGAACCCTTACAAGTGACTCAACAAACATATAATGAAAAGTTCAATTTCTTAATATTATTTTTTGTTTATGTCCATTGCATTTATAACTACAACAGAAACACTCCTTTACTGATTCAGTGTATAATGAGTGACAGTAGCAGGCAACCTGACAGGTTAAATCTACTAAATATAAATGATGGAATAAGATAATTTATTAAGAACAAGAAAACAAATTATTTTACAGGTAGTCGTTTAAATATCCACTGGCATCGGCCGGCTTCATATCGTTGTAGGAAACAGGATGGATATAAATGGACTGTAATCTATGAGATGATACCCATGGAACTCAGGAGAGTTTGTATTATGGCCAGATAATGGAATGCATTACTATGGCATCAAAACTAACCTTACACATACACACACACATTAGCTGACACACCTATATCGTTCACAGCATGAATGGTGTGGTCAAATGGCTCCAGTGGTCAAGGGAACAGTCCACTCTTCCTTAGGACCCGTGCTTGGTTCACAGAAACTACACAGCAGCTGACAGCCATCTGTATCTGCAATTCCAGGTTCTCTGAAGGCTTCTTATGTCCTCCACATGTGTCACACATGAGCGTGATACACAGAAATAAGATGGAAGCATTGCCACAATCATGGGATAGCTGCCAAGGAGGGCTGCTAACAGGGCGTACTTACAGCCCAAAAGAGAAAAGTGCCTTGCACCGAAGCTCTATGTAGATGCTGGGAACAAAGCCCAAGTCCTCAGTTCTGCTGGAGGAGCCAGTATTAACCAGTCACCTACCATTTATTTTCCAGCCACAGACCCTGCCCTCTGGAAGCACAGAATAAAACGTACTCATTATGGAACCATGTTGATGGGACACTGCCAAATAAGACTTTACTTCAATTAAATTTTGAGGGGCTATACCTGCAGGTACCTATACGTTTGTCTGGAACCACATGTTTCTACACATTCCTGGACTAATGAAATAGATAATAGTTGTTAAGATATCCCCAATACTGAGAATGCAGGCATAACAACAACGATTATGTTAGACATAATAATCCAATTAAAAGATACTATCCATATGGAGATCAAAGGGAAATACCTTACTCATAAAGTTAGTAATCATATCACACGTCCTTTCCAAAAACTAATCTGAAATTCTAATTGCATTAGGCTTCCAACTGAGCAACAGCAGCAGTACAGAAGGAACAGCAGTCGCCTAAACAGCCAATGAGAAGAACCGACTGCCATGGAAAGTGACAAGTCTCCTTGTGTATCAGGAGGTGCCTGCAGGTGCATTTTGCACGTTCGGGAGCTGGTTGTTGGGAAGGGAGAAACGAGTCTGGTGGGAGCTCATATATACTTTCATGATTTGTGAATGGGGCCACTGTGCATCTTTGGGGAAGTGAAGATGGAATGTGACACGGCACCCCCACGTTTCTCAGGATCCAAGAAGCTGAACCCGTTTACGTTTCACTTATGCAACCAAAGCTCCAGACCATATTTTTGATGTTCCCAACTCAACACCACAATACATGATCAAAGGAATAAATCTTGAGTGGAAATATGTACTTGTAAAGTACATAGCATTAATAAGAGATAACATAACTAACACTTTAAGGTGTATTTGTCCTATCTAAAGAGCTATATGAGATCTCAGTTCATTGACGTCTTACTGTAATAGAGCTTTCAATGGAGTAAACTTTCAGAATTCACATTCCTATCATGAGACCAACCTGTCATCCTCAACGTGAAATTCCCTGTAAAGTCAGAGAAAGGACTTGCACCCCAATAAAGGCATATCATTTACCTAGGAGTATAATAATAGAGGCCATGACAGAGAAGGAGACACCTAGGAGCACTGATTGTTTCTTCTTCTTCATGTTATAGACACATGGACACATGATTCACAGCAACAAAATATTAAATGTATTTTAGATTTTAAATATGATTGGGTGGGAACAATGACTTTGGGGGAAAACTTTGAAGTAATTGACTCCGGAATTTTTAGCCTAAACATTGAGTCATGACATGCTATATTGGCCTCGGTACATTCTTATCAATGAAGACACAGAAATTTAATCTGAAAACGGTTTGCAGCTGGGCATGTGTGGCCCAGGAATCTACTCTCCGCACCTAGGAATCAAATATATGTGGATATCTATGATGTTAGGGAGGCCTGATGAACAGAAAATTGGGGGACATGCTCACCATATAGGGTGGGGAGAAAAAAAAAGAAAAACAGACAATAAAAACAGACACAACTTGGAAATGTACTGTTCTTCTGGTCTGTCAGAACACAATTCATTTTCAAAATTCCATAATGTGTATCAAGGTGAAGCCTTGACATCATAGACATTTGGACTGTAAACTGAGGGCCCTCATGACCCTTTCCTTATCCAGTTGGTTTTGGGAACTGTTTCTAACAGAATGAAGAAAAAACTTTAAGTTAAGCACAGATCAACATTCAAAAATACTCAGACTTTTAAAACAAAACCTACCTGGCATTGGAGGAAACGGTGGTCCCACAAAGTCCCCTGGTGGGAAATACCATCCAGGACCTCCACAGGCGTTTCCTGGAGGAGGAGGTGGTGGGATCTGGCCTCTTGGATCAACTGTAAAGGCAGGGCCCTCAGGTCCTCTAAGCTCAGAACCAAGTGGAGGAGTCAATTCATGTCCAGCTGCATCATGTGCATCATGGCCAGAGGTGGGCAAACGTGTCTCCTGGAACAGAGTGACAATATGCTGTCAGTGAGGTAGTTTGCTTCACTATTGCTTTACTGGGAGTGTCAGGCACAGAAGAAAGCATTCCATGACATTCCAGCAAGCCATGTAACAGCCCCAGTTTGCCACATGTGTACAGGTGCTGTCTACTCGCTATCCTAACTAGGGTTACTAGTTCAGCACAAATTGTTAAACATGGCAGTGACACTCTCCCTAGCTCACCCTCAAACAAACACACAGTTCATGCTGATCTAGATAGACAGACACTTTTTGAAACAGATATGCACCAGGAGGTAGGTAGAGACAATGGCCTTGAATACATGAACTCCCATTCAGATATTGGTATAGTTCTGTCAGTATGTGGCCACATGGTCAATACAGTGGGATCGAAGACTGGAAGCATCTCTAATGGAAAAACCTATCTGGAATCGAAAAATAACGACGGTTTTTATCAGACACACACAAATAGGAAAACTCTTGAGTTGAGCATATTTCCACAATGAACAAAATCAAGGCTGTGTGTTAAAAGTAAAATAGATACATATTAAGATTCCAGTAAGATTTGCAGGACAGAAGTCTGAAAAAGAGCATTACAATTGAACAAATGTTGAATGTAATCTAAAAGTGTTAAAAGTTGAAGTGGGAGATATCAGTGTTTTTTTTTTATCATTGTTTTTCTCTTGTTTTTGTTAGCATTTTTTTTTTTTCATTTCACAGAAAGGGCATTTTTGACTCCATGTATGTCTGCATACTATTTTCACTCACTGTTCTTGAAGGGCAGAATAGGACATCAGATCCCTTGAAATGGAGTTAAGATGGGTGGTGAGCCACCACAGAGTTTCTGGGAATCAAAACCAGGTCCTTCAAAAGAGCAGCGAATGCTTTTAACAGTGTATGCCTTTTCAGTCCTACCAGGTTTTCAAGGCACATTCTGTCCATATAGCCCACGCAGGCTTTGAAAATGCCATGCTCCTGCCTGAATCTGCAAAATGCTAGGAACACGTGGGCCATCAATCCCTGGCCCGTGATCTGTATGATTTCACAGAAGGTTACAGGTCAACAATGAGTGGTGATGCTAGGTCTAAGTATACTTAATAAATATCACAACGCACAAGAGCTCAAGTCTTGTTCTAATGAAACCTAGAAACTCCTTGTGGATCCACGGGTAGATGTCAATTTCCACAACTTACCACGGGGTCGTGTTTGGTGGCACTCTTCCCGGACTCCAATGTTGAGTACACTGGCTCACCTAGAAGTTAAACCAGGAAAATTCATGAGTTCTCCCTTTATTTTCAGGAGGTTTCCCAATCCAAATACCACTGACATGTCCCATTCCCCTTGTCGGGATAGAATACAGGGCGACAGGAATACGATAGCAATGCTCATCACGGTGACAAAAGCAGCCTCAGACTTGGGAGAATTTCGATAGAACACATATGGTTTTGAAGTGTGCTGGTGACATGTACAGCTGGCTCTTAGGCAATCTTGCTTATTAGCCTTAAAGAACAACTAGAGATTCAGCATTCACATCCTGTCTGCATGGTATGCCAACCTTTCCTTCAGGACTGGACAGGCACTGTTATGGTCGAGAACCCTTACAAGTGACTCAACAAACATATAATGAAAAGTTCAATTTCTTAATATTATTTTTTGTTTATGTCCATTGCATTTATAACTACAACAGAAACACTCCTTTACTGATTCAGTGTATAATGAGTGACAGTAGCAGGCAACCTGACAGGTTAAATCTACTAAATATAAATGATGGAATAAGATAATTTATTAAGAACAAGAAAACAAATTATTTTACAGGTAGTCGTTTAAATATCCACTGGCATCGGCCGGCTTCATATCGTTGTAGGAAACAGGATGGATATAAATGGACTGTAATCTATGAGATGATACCCATGGAACTCAGGAGAGTTTGTATTATGGCCAGATAATGGAATGCATTACTATGGCATCAAAACTAACCTTACACATACACACACACATTAGCTGACACACCTATATCGTTCACAGCATGAATGGTGTGGTCAAATGGCTCCAGTGGTCAAGGGAACAGTCCACTCTTCCTTAGGACCCATGCTTGGTTCACAGAAACTACACAGCAGCTGACAGCCATCTGTATCTGCAATTCCAGGTTCTCTGAAGGCTTCTTATGTCCTCCACATGTGTCACACATGAGCGTGATACACAGAAATAAGATGGAAGCATTGCCACAATCATGGGATAGCTGCCAAGGAGGGCTGCTAACAGGGCGTACTTACAGCCCAAAAGAGAAAAGTGCCTTGCACCGAAGCTCTATGTAGATGCTGGGAACAAAGCCCAAGTCCTCAGTTCTGCTGGAGGAGCCAGTATTAACCAGTCACCTACCATTTTTTTCCAGCCACAGACCCTGCCCTCTGGAAGCACAGAATAAAACGTACTCATTATGGAACCATGTTGATGGGGTGGGACACTGCCAAATAAGACTTTACTTCAATTAAATTTTGAGGGGCTATACCTGCAGGTACCTATACGTTTGTCTGGAACCACATGTTTCTACACATTCCTGGACTAATGAAATAGATAATAGTTGTTAAGATATCCCCAATACTGAGAATGCAGGCATAACAACAACGATTATGTTAGACATAATAATCCAATTAAAAGATACTATCCATATGGAGATCAAAGGGAAATACCTTACTCATAAAGTTAGTAATCATATCACACGTCCTTTCCAAAAACTAATCTGAAATTCTAATTGCATTAGGCTTCCAACTGAGCAACAGCAGCAGTACAGAAGGAACAGCAGTCGCCTAAACAGCCAATGAGAAGAACCGACTGCCATGGAAAGTGACAAGTCTCCTTGTGTATCAGGAGGTGCCTGCAGGTGCATTTTGCACGTTCGGGAGCTGGTTGTTGGGAAGGGAGAAACGAGTCTGGTGGGAGCTCATATATACTTTCATGATTTGTGAATGGGGCCACTGTGCATCTTTGGGGAAGTGAAGATGGAATGTGACACGGCACCCCCACGTTTCTCAGGATCCAAGAAGCTGAACCCGTTTACGTTTCACTTATGCAACCAAAGCTCCAGACCATATTTTTGATGTTCCCAACTCAACACCACAATACATGATCAAAGGAATAAATCTTGAGTGGAAATATGTACTTGTAAAGTACATAGCATTAATAAGAGATAACATAACTAACACTTTAAGGTGTATTTGTCCTATCTAAAGAGCTATATGAGATCTCAGTTCATTGACGTCTTACTGTAATAGAGCTTTCAATGGAGTAAACTTTCAGAATTCACATTCCTATCATGAGACCAACCTGTCATCCTCAACGTGAAATTCCCTGTAAAGTCAGAGAAAGGACTTGCACCCCAATAAAGGCTTATCATTTACCTAGGAGTATAATAATAGAGGCCATGACAGAGAGGAGACACCTAGGAGCACTGATTGTTTCTTCTTCTTCATGTTATAGACACATGGACACATGATTCACAGCAACAAAATATTAAATGTATTTTAGATTTTAAATATGATTGGGTGGGAACAATGACTTTGGGGGAAAACTTTGAAGTAATTGACTCCGGAATTTTTAGCCTAAACATTGAGTCATTACATGCTATATTGGCCTCGGTACATTCTTATCAATGAAGACACAGAAATTTAATCTGAAAACGGTTTGCAGCTGGGCATGTGTGGCCCAGGAATCTACTCTCCGCACCCTAGGAATCAAATATATGTGGATATCTATGATGTTAGGGAGGCCTGATGAACAGAAAATTGGGGGACATGCTCACCATATAGGGTGGGGAAGAAAAAAAAAGAAAAACAGACAATAAAAACAGACACAACTTGGAAATTTACTGTTCTTCTGGTCTGTCAGAACACAATTCATTTTCAAAATTCCATAATGTGTATCAAGGTGAAGCCTTGACATCATAGACATTTGGACTGTAAACTGAGGGCCCTCATGACCCTTTCCTTATCCAGTTGGTTTTGGGAACTGTTTCTAACAGAATGAAGAAAAAACTTTAAGTTAAGCACAGATCAACATTCAAAAATACTCAGACTTTTAAAACAAAACCTACCTGGCATTGGAGGAAACGGTGGTCCCACAAAGTCCCCTGGTGGGAAATACCATCCAGGACCTCCACAGGCGTTTCCTGGAGGAGGAGGTGGTGGGATCTGGCCTCTTGGATCAACTGTAAAGGCAGGGCCCTCAGGTCCTCTAAGCTCAGAACCAAGTGGAGGAGTCAATTCATGTCCAGCTGCATCATGTGCATCATGGCCAGAGGTGGGCAAACGTGTCTCCTGGAACAGAGTGACAATATGCTGTCAGTGAGGTAGTTTGCTTCACTATTGCTTTACTGGGAGTGTCAGGCACAGAAGAAAGCATTCCATGACATTCCAGCAAGCCATGTAACAGCCCCAGTTTGCCACATGTGTACAGGTGCTGTCTACTCGCTATCCTAACTAGGGTTACTAGTTCAGCACAAATTGTTAAACATGGCAGTGAAACTCTCCCTAGCTCACCCTCAAACAAACACACAGTTCATGCTGATCTAGATAGACAGACACTTTATGAAACAGATATGCACCAGGAGGTAGGTAGAGACAATGGCCTTGAATACATGAACTCCCATTCAGATATTGGTATAGTTCTGTCAGTATGTGGCTAAATGGTCAATACAGTGGGATCGAAGACTGGAAGCATCTCTAATGGAAAAACCTATCTGGAATCGAAAAATAACGACGGTTTTTATCAGACACACACAAATAGGAAAACTCTTGAGTTGAGCATATTTCCACAATGAACAAAATCAAGGCTGTGTGTTAAAAGTAAAATAGATACATATTAAGATTCCAGTAAGATTTGCAGGACAGAAGTCTGAAAAAGAGCATTACAATTGAACAAATGTTGAATGTAATCTAAAAGTGTTAAAAGTTGAAGTGGGAGATATCAGTGTTTTTTTTTTTATCATTGTTTTTCTCTTGTTTTTGTTAGCATTTTTTTTTTCATTTCACAGAAAGGGCATTTTTGACTCCATGTATGTCTGCATACTATTTTCACTCACTGTTCTTGAAGGGCAGAATAGGACATCAGATCCCTTGAAATGGAGTTAAGATGGGTGGTGAGCCACCACAGAGTTTCTGGGAATCAAAACCAGGTCCTTCAAAAGAGCAGCGAATGCTTTTAATAGTGTATGCCTTTTCAGTCCTACCAGGTTTTCAAGGCACATTCTGTCCATATAGCCACGCAGGCTTTGAAAATGCCATGCTCCTGCCTGAATCTGCAAAATGCTAGGAACACGTAGGCCAACAATCCCCCTGGCCCGTGATCTGTATGATTTCACAGAAGGTTACAGGTCAACAATGAGTGGTGATGCTAGGTCTAAGTATACTTAATAAATATCACAACGCACAAGAGCTCAAGTCTTGTTCTAATGAAACCTAGAAACTCCTTGTGGATCCACGGGTAGATGTCAATTTCCACAACTTACCACGGGGTCGTGTTTGGTGGCACTCTTCCCGGACTCCAATGTTGAGTACACTGGCTCACCTAGAAGTTAAACCAGGAAAATTCATGAGTTCTCCCTTTATTTTCAGGAGGTTTCCCAATCCAAATACCACTGACATGTCCCATTCCCCTTGTCGGGATAGAATACAGGGCGACAGGAATACGATAGCAATGCTCATCACGGTGACAAAAGCAGCCTCAGACTTGGGAGAATTTCGATAGAACACATATGGTTTTGAAGTGTGCTGGTGACATGTACAGCTGGCTCTTAGGCAATCTTGCTTATTAGCCTTAAAGAACAACTAGAGATTCAGCATTCACATCCTGTCTGCATGGTATGCCAACCTTTCCTTCAGGACTGGACAGGCACTGTTATGGTCGAGAACCCTTACAAGTGACTCAACAAACATATAATGAAAAGTTCAATTTCTTAATATTATTTTTTGTTTATGTCCATTGCATTTATAACTACAACAGAAACACTCCTTTACTGATTCAGTGTATAATGAGTGACAGTAGCAGGCAACCTGACAGGTTAAATCTACTAAATATAAATGATGGAATAAGATAATTTATTAAGAACAAGAAAACAAATTATTTTACAGGTAGTCGTTTAAATATCCACTGGCATCGGCCGGCTTCATATCGTTGTAGGAAACAGGATGGATATAAATGGACTGTAATCTATGAGATGATACCCATGGAACTCAGGAGAGTTTGTATTATGGCCAGATAATGGAATGCATTACTATGGCATCAAAACTAACCTTACACATACACACACACATTAGCTGACACACCTATATCGTTCACAGCATGAATGGTGTGGTCAAATGGCTCCAGTGGTCAAGGGAACAGTCCACTCTTCCTTAGGACCCGTGCTTGGTTCACAGAAACTACACAGCAGCTGACAGCCATCTGTATCTGCAAATCCAGGTTCTCTGAAGGCTTCCTATGTCTTTCAACATGTGTCACACATGAGCGTGATACACAGAAATAAGATGGAAGCATTGCCACAATCATGGGATAGCTGCCAAGGAGGGCTGCTAACAGGGCGTACTTACAGCCCAAAAGAGAAAAGTGCCTTGCACCGAAGCTCTATGTAGATGCTGGGAACAAAGCCCAAGTCCTCAGTTCTGCTGGAGGAGCCAGTATTAACCAGTCACCTACCATTTTTTTCCAGCCACAGACCCTGCCCTCTGGAAGCACAGAATAAAATGTACTCATTATGGAACCATGTTGATGGGACACTGGCTGGGTTTAATATTAACACTGCCAAAAAAGACTTTACTTCAATTAAATTTTGAGGGGCTATACCTGCAGGTACCTATACGTTTGTCTGGAACCACATGTTTCTACACATTCCTGGACTAATGAAATAGATAATAGTTGTTAAGATATCCCCAATACTGAGAATGCAGGCATAACAACAACGATTATGTTAGACATAATAATCCAATTAAAAGATACTATCCATATGGAGATCAAAGGGAAATACCTTACTCATAAAGTTAGTAATCATATCACACGTCCTTTCCAAAAACTAATCTGAAATTCTAATTGCATTAGGCTTCCAACTGAGCAACAGCAGCAGTACAGAAGGAACAGCAGTCGCCTAAACAGCCAATGAGAAGAACCGACTGCCATGGAAAGTGACAAGTCTCCTTGTGTATCAGGAGGTGCCTGCAGGTGCATTTTGCACGTTCGGGAGCTGGTTGTTGGGAAGGGAGAAACGAGTCTGGTGGGAGCTCATATATACTTTCATGATTTGTGAATGGGGCCACTGTGCATCTTTGGGGAAGTGAAGATGGAATGTGACACGGCACCCCCACGTTTCTCAGGATCCAAGAAGCTGAACCCGTTTACGTTTCACTTATGCAACCAAAGCTCCAGACCATATTTTTGATGTTCCCAACTCAACACCACAATACATGATCAAAGGAATAAATCTTGAGTGGAAATATGTACTTGTAAAGGTACATAGCATTAATAAGAGATAACATAACTAACACTTTAAGGTGTATTTGTCCTATCTAAAGAGCAATATGTGATCTCAGTGCATTGACGTCTTACTGTAAAAGACCTTTTCCATGGAGTAAACTTTGAGAATTCACATTCCTATCATGAGACCAACCTGTCATCCTCAATGTGAAATACCCTGTAAAGTCAGAGAAAGGACTTGCACCCTCAAATAAAGGCATATCATTTCACCTAGGAGTATAATAATAGAGGCCATGACAGAGAGGAGACACCTGGGAGCACTGATTGTTTCTTCTTCTTCATGTTATAGACACATGGACACATGATTCACAGCAACAAAATATTATATGTATTTTAGATTTTAAATATGATTGGATGGGAACAATGACTTTGGGGGAAAACTTTGAAGTAATTGACTCCGGAATTTTCAGCCAAAACATTGAGTCATTACAGGCTATATTGGCCTCGGTACATTCTTATCAATGAAGACACAGAAATTTAATCTGAAAACGGTTTGCAGCTGGGCATGTGTGGCCCAGGAATCTACTCTCCGCACCCAGGAATCAAATATATGTGGATATCTATGATGTTAGGGAGGCCTGATGAACAGAAAATTGGGGGAAAGGCTCACCATATAGGGTGGGGAGAAAAAAAAAAAGGAAAAACAGACAATAAAAACAGACACAACTTGGAAATTTAAAGTTCTTCTGGCCTGTCAGGACACAATTCATTTTCAAAATTCCATAATGTGTATCAAGGTGAAGCCTTGACATCATAGACATTTGGACTGTAAACTGAGGGCCCTCATGACCCTTTCCTTATCCAGTTGGTGTTGGGAACTGTTTCTAACAGAATCAAGAAACAAACTTTAAGTTAAGCACAGATCAACATTCAAAAATACTCAGACTTTTAAAACAAAACCTACCTGGCATTGGAGGAAACGGTGGTCCCACAAAGTCCCCTGGTGGGACATACCATCCAGAACCTCCACAGGCGTTTCCTGGAGGAGGAGGTGGTGGGATCTGGCCTCTTGGATCAACTATAAAGGCAGGGCCCTCAGGTCCTCTAAGCTCAGAACCAAGTGGAGGAGTCAATTCATGTCCAGCTGCATCATGTGCATCATGGCCAGAGGTGGGCAAACGTGTCTCCTGGAACAGAGTGACAATATGCTGTCAGTGAGGTAGTTTGCTTCACTATTCCTTTACTGGGATTGTCAGGCACAGAAGAAAGCATTCCATGACATTCCAGCAAGCCATGTAACAGCCCCAGTTTGCCACATGTGTACAGGTGCCGCCTACTCGCTATCCTAACTAGGGTTACTAGTTCAGCACAAATCGTTAAACATGGCAGTGACACTCTCCCTAGCTCACCCTCAAACAAACACACAGTTCATGCTGATCTAGATAGACAGACACTTTATGAAACAGATATGCACCAGGAGGTAGTTAGAGACAATGGCCTTGAATACATGAACTCCCATTCAGATATTGGTATAGTTCTGTCAGTATGTGGCCACATGGTCAATACAGTGGGATCGAAGACTGGAAGCATCTCTAATGGAAAAACCTATCTGGAATCGAAAAATAACGACGGTTTTTATCAGACACACACAAATAGGAAAACTCTTGAGTTGAGCATATTTCCACAATGAACAAAATCAAGGCTGTGTGTTAAAAGTAAAATAGATACATATTAAGATTCCAGTAAGATTTGCAGGACAGAAGTCTGAAAAAGAGCATTACAATTGAACAAATGTTGAATGTCATCTAAAAGTGTTAAAAGTTGAAGTGGGAGATATCAGTGTTTTTTTTTTATCATTGTTTTTCTCTTGTTTTTGTTAGCATTTTTTTTTTTCATTTCACAGAAAGGGCATTTTTGACTCCATGTATGTCTGCATACTATTTTCACTCACTGTTCTTGAAGGGCAGAATAGGACATCAGATCCCTTGAAATGGAGTTAAGATGGGTGGTGAGCCACCACAGAGTTTCTGGGAATCAAAACCAGGTCCTTCAAAAGAGCAGCGAATGCTTTTAATAGTGTATGCCTTTTCAGTCCTACCAGATTTTCAAGGCACATTCTGTCCATATAGCCCACGCAGGCTTTGAAAATGCCATGCTCCTGCCTGAATCTGCAAAATGCTAGGAACACGTGGGCCATCAATCCCTGGCCCGTGATCTGTATGATTTCACAGAAGGTTACAGGTCAACAATGAGTGGTGATGCTAGGTCTAAGTATACTTAATAAATATCACAACGCACAAGAGCTCAAGTCTTGTTCTAATGAAACCTAGAAACTCCTTGTGGATCCACGGGTAGATGTCAATTTCCACAACTTACCACGGGGTCGTGTTTGGTGGCACTCTTCCCGGACTCCAATGTTGAGTACACTGGCTCACCTAGAAGTTAAACCAGGAAAATTCATGAGTTCTCCCTTTATTTTCAGGAGGTTTCCCAATCCAAATACCACTGACATGTCCCATTCCCCTTGTCGGGATAGAATACAGGGCGACAGGAATACGATAGCAATGCTCATCACGGTGACAAAAGCAGCCTCAGACTTGGGAGAATTTCGATAGAACACATATGGTTTTGAAGTGTGCTGGTGACATGTACAGCTGGCTCTTAGGCAATCTTGCTTATTAGCCTTAAAGAACAACTAGAGATTCAGCATTCACATCCTGTCTGCATGGTATGCCAACCTTTCCTTCAGGACTGGACAGGCACTGTTATGGTCGAGAACCCTTACAAGTGACTCAACAAACATATAATGAAAAGTTCAATTTCTTAATATTATTTTTTGTTTATGTCCATTGCATTTATAACTACAACAGAAACACTCCTTTACTGATTCAGTGTATAATGAGTGACAGTAGCAGGCAACCTGACAGGTTAAATCTACTAAATATAAATGATGGAATAAGATAATTTATTAAGAACAAGAAAACAAATTATTTTACAGGTAGTCGTTTAAATATCCACTGGCATCGGCCGGCTTCATATCGTTGTAGGAAACAGGATGGATATAAATGGACTGTAATCTATGAGATGATACCCATGGAACTCAGGAGAGTTTGTATTATGGCCAGATAATGGAATGCATTACTATGGCATCAAAACTAACCTTACACATACACACACACATTAGCTGACACACCTATATCGTTCACAGCATGAATGGTGTGGTCAAATGGCTCCAGTGGTCAAGGGAACAGTCCACTCTTCCTTAGGACCCGTGCTTGGTTCACAGAAACTACACAGCAGCTGACAGCCATCTGTATCTGCAAATCCAGGTTCTCTGAAGGCTTCCTATGTCTTTCAACATGCGTCACACATGAGCGTGATACACAGAAATAAGATGGAAGCATTGCCACAATCATGGGATAGCTGCCAAGGAGGGCTGCTAACAGGGCGTACTTACAGCCCAAAAGAGAAAAGTGCCTTGCACCGAAGCTCTATGTAGATGCTGGGAACAAAGCCCAAGTCCTCAGTTCTGCTGGAGGAGCCAGTATTAACCAGTCACCTACCATTTTTTTCCAGCCACAGACCCTGCCCTCTGGAAGCACAGAATAAAATGTACTCATTATGGAACCATGTTGATGGGGTGGGACACTGCCAAATAAGACTTTACTTCAATTAAATTTTGAGGGGCTATACCTGCAGGTACCTATACGTTTGTCTGGAACCACATGTTTCTACACATTCCTGGACTAATGAAATAGATAATAGTTGTTAAGATATCCCCAATACTGAGAATGCAGGCATAACAACAACGATTATGTTAGACATAATAATCCAATTAAAAGATACTATCCATATGGAGATCAAAGGGAAATACCTTACTCATGAGGTTAGTAATCATATCACACGTCCTTTCCAAAAACTAATCTGAAATTCTAATTGCATTAGGCTTCCAACTGAGCAACAGCAGCAGTACAGAAGGAACAGCAGTCGCCTAAACAGCCAATGAGAAGAACCGACTGCCATGGAAAGTGACAAGTCTCCTTGTGTATCAGGAGGTGCCTGCAGGTGCATTTTGCACGTTCGGGAGCTGGTTGTTGGGAAGGGAGAAACGAGTCTGGTGGGAGCTCATATATACTTTCATGATTTGTGAATGGGGCCACTGTGCATCTTTGGGGAAGTGAAGATGGAATGTGACACGGCACCCCCACGTTTCTCAGGATCCAAGAAGCTGAACCCGTTTACGTTTCACTTATGCAACCAAAGCTCCAGACCATATTTTTGATGTTCCCAACTCAACACCACAATACATGATCAAAGGAATAAATCTTGAGTGGAAATATGTACTTGTAAAGGTACATAGCATTAATAAGAGATAACATAACTAACACTTTAAGGTGTATTTGTCCTATCTAAAGAGCTATATGAGATCTCAGTTCATTGACGTCTTACTGTAATAGAGCTTTCAATGGAGTAAACTTTCAGAATTCACATTCCTATCATGAGACCAACCTGTCATCCTCAACGTGAAATTCCCTGTAAAGTCAGAGAAAGGACTTGCACCCCAATAAAGGCATATCATTTACCTAGGAGTATAATAATAGAGGCCATGACAGAGAGGAGACACCTAGGAGCACTGATTGTTTCTTCTTCTTCATGTTATAGACACATGGACACATGATTCACAGCAACAAAATATTAAATGTATTTTAGATTTTAAATATGATTGGGTGGGAACAATGACTTTGGGGGAAAACTTTGAAGTAATTGACTCCGGAATTTTTAGCCTAAACATTGAGTCATTACATGCTATATTGGCCTCGGTACATTCTTATCAATGAAGACACAGAAATTTAATCTGAAAACGGTTTGCAGCAGGGCATGTGTGGCCCAGGAATCTACTCTCCGCACCCAGGAATCAAATATATGTGGATATCTATGATGTTAGGGAGGCCTGATGAACAGAAAATTGGGGGACATGCTCACCATATAGGGTGGGGAGAAAAGAAAAAGAAAAACAGACAATAAAAACAGACACAACTTGGAAATTTACTGTTCTTCTGGTCTGTCAGAACACAATTCATTTTCAAAATTCCATAATGTGTATCAAGGTGAAGCCTTGACATCATAGACATTTGGACTGTAAACTGAGGGCCCTCATGACCCTTTCCTTATCCAGTTGGTGTTGGGAACTGTTTCTAACAGAATCAAGAAAAAAACTTTAAGTTAAGCACAGATCAACATTCAAAAATACTCAGACTTTTAAAACAAAACCTACCTGGCATTGGAGGAAACGGTGGTCCCACAAAGTCCCCTGGTGGGAAATACCATCCAGGACCTCCACAGGCGTTTCCTGGAGGAGGAGGTGGTGGGATCTGGCCTCTTGGATCAACTGTAAAGGCAGGGCCCTCAGGTCCTCTAAGCTCAGAACCAAGTGGAGGAGTCAATTCATGTCCAGCTGCATCATGTGCATCATGGCCAGAGGTGGGCAAACGTGTCTCCTGGAACAGAGTGACAATATGCTGTCAGTGAGGTAGTTTGCTTCACTATTGCTTTACTGGGAGTGTCAGGCACAGAAGAAAGCATTCCATGACATTCCAGCAAGCCATGTAACAGCCCCAGTTTGCCACATGTGTACAGGTGCTGTCTACTCGCTATCCTAACTAGGGTTACTAGTTCAGCACAAATTGTTAAACATGGCAGTGAAACTCTCCCTAGCTCACCCTCAAACAAACACACAGTTCATGCTGATCTAGATAGACAGACACTTTATGAAACAGATATGCACCAGGAGGTTGGTAGAGACAATGGCCTTGAATACATGAACTCCCATTCAGATATTGGTATAGTTCTGTCAGTATGTGGCCACATGGTCAATACAGTGGGATCGAAGACTGGAAGCATCTCTAATGGAAAAACCTATCTGGAATCGAAAAATAACGACGGTTTTTATCAGACACACACAAATAGGAAAACTCTTGAGTTGAGCATATTTCCACAATGAACAAAATCAAGGCTGTGTGTTAAAAGTAAAATAGATACATATTAAGATTCCAGTAAGATTTGCAGGACAGAAGTCTGAAAAAGAGCATTACAATTGAACAAATGTTGAATGTAATCTAAAAGTGTTAAAAGTTGAAGTGGGAGATATCAGTGTTTTTTTTTATATCATTGTTTTTCTCTTGGTTTTGTTAGCATTTTTTTTTTTCATTTCACAGAAAGGGCATTTTTGACTCCATGTATGTCTGCATACTATTTTCACTCACTGTTCTTGAAGGGCAGAATAGGACATCAGATCCCTTGAAATGGAGTTAAGATGGGTGGTGAGCCACCACAGAGTTTCTGGGAATCAAAACCAGGTCCTTCAAAAGAGCAGCGAATGCTTTTAATAGTGTATGCCTTTTCAGTCCTACCAGGTTTTCAAGGCACATTCTGTCCATATAGCCCACGCAGGCTTTGAAAATGCCATGCTCCTGCCTGAATCTGCAAAATGCTAGGAACACGTGGGCCATCAATCCCTGGCCCGTGATCTGTATGATTTCACAGAAGGTTACAGGTCAACAATGAGTGGTGATGCTAGGTCTAAGTATACTTAATAAATATCACAACGCACAAGAGCTCAAGTCTTGTTCTAATGAAACCTAGAAACTCCTTGTGGATCCACGGGTAGATGTCAATTTCCACAACTTACCACGGGGTCGTGTTTGGTGGCACTCTTCCCGGACTCCAATGTTGAGTACACTGGCTCACCTAGAAGTTAAACCAGGAAAATTCATGAGTTCTCCCTTTATTTTCAGGAGGTTTCCCAATCCAAATACCACTGACATGTCCCATTCCCCTTGTCGGGATAGAATACAGGGCGACAGGAATACGATAGCAATGCTCATCACGGTGACAAAAGCAGCCTCAGACTTGGGAGAATTTCGATAGAACACATATGGTTTTGAAGTGTGCTGGTGACATGTACAGCTGGCTCTTAGGCAATCTTGCTTATTAGCCTTAAAGAACAACTAGAGATTCAGCATTCACATCCTGTCTGCATGGTATGCCAACCTTTCCTTCAGGACTGGACAGGCACTGTTATGGTCGAGAACCCTTACAAGTGACTCAACAAACATATAATGAAAAGTTCAATTTCTTAATATTATTTTTTGTTTATGTCCATTGCATTTATAACTACAACAGAAACACTCCTTTACTGATTCAGTGTATAATGAGTGACAGTAGCAGGCAACCTGACAGGTTAAATCTACTAAATATAAATGATGGAATAAGATAATTTATTAAGAACAAGAAAACAAATTATTTTACAGGTAGTCGTTTAAATATCCACTGGCATCGGCCGGCTTCATATCGTTGTAGGAAACAGGATGGATATAAATGGACTGTAATCTATGAGATGATACCCATGGAACTCAGGAGAGTTTGTATTATGGCCAGATAATGGAATGCATTACTATGGCATCAAAACTAACCTTACACATACACACACACATTAGCTGACACACCTATATCGTTCACAGCATGAATGGTGTGGTCAAATGGCTCCAGTGGTCAAGGGAACAGTCCACTCTTCCTTAGGACCCGTGCTTGGTTCACAGAAACTACACAGCAGCTGACAGCCATCTGTATCTGCAAATCCAGGTTCTCTGAAGGCTTCCTATGTCTTTCACATGCGTCACACATGAGCGTGATACACAGAAATAAGATGGAAGCATTGCCACAATCATGGGATAGCTGCCAAGGAGGGCTGCTAACAGGGCGTACTTACAGCCCAAAAGAGAAAAGTGCCTTGCACCGAAGCTCTATGTAGATGCTGGGAACAAAGCCCAAGTCCTCAGTTCTGCTGGAGGAGCCAGTATTAACCAGTCACCTACCATTTTTTCCAGCCACAGACCCTGCCCTCTGGAAGCACAGAATAAAATGTACTCATTATGGAACCATGTTGATGGGACACTGGCTGGGTTTAATATTAACACTGCCAAAAAAGACTTTACTTCAATTAAAATTTGAGGGACTATACCTGCAGGTACCTATACGTTTGTCTGGAGCCAGATGTTTCTACACATTCCTGGACTAATGAAATAGATAGTAGTGGTTAAGATATCCCCAATACTGAGAATGCAGGCATAACAACAACGATTATATTAGACATAATAATCCAATTAAAAGATACTATCCATATGGAGATCAAAGGGAAATACCTTACTCATGAGGTTAGTAATCACATCACACTTCCTTTCCAAAAACTAATCTGAAATTCTAATTGCATTAGGCTTTCAACTGAGCAACAGCAGCAGTACAGAAGGAACAGCAGTCGCCTAAACAGCCAATGAGAAGAACTGACTGCCATGGCAAGTGCCAGGTCTCCTTGTGTTTCAGGAGGTTCCTGCAGGTGCAGTTTGCACGTTCGAGAGCTGGTTGTTGGGAAGGGGGAATCGAGTCTGGTGGGGGCTCATATATGCTTTCATGATGTGTGAGTGGGGCCACTGTGCCTCTTTGGGGAAGTTAAGATGGAATGCGACTCGGCACCCCCACGTTTCTCAGGATCCAGTAGGAGTAGGGGAGGGAAGCTGAACCCGTTTACGTTTCACTTATGCAACCAAAGCTTCAGACCATATTTTTGATGTTCCCAACTCAACACCACAATACATGATCAAAGGAATAAATCTTGAGTGGAAATATGTACTTGTAAAGGTACATATTTGTCCTATCTAAAGAGCAATATGTGATCTCAGTGCATTGACGTCTTACTGTAAAAGACCTTTTCCATGGAGTAAACTTTGAGAATTCACATTCCTATCATGAGACCAACCTGTCATCCTCAACGTGAAATATCCTGTAAAGTCAGAGAAAGGACTTGCACCCTAAAAAAAGGCATATCATTCACCTAAGAGTATAATAATAGAGGCCATGGCAGAGAGGAGACACCTGGGAGCACTGATTGGTTCTTCTTCTTCATGTTATAGACACATGGACACATGATTCACAGCAACAAAATATTATATGTATTTTAAATTTTAAATATGATTGGATGGGAACAATGACTTTGGGGGAAAACTTTGAAGTAATTGACTCCGGAATTTTCAGCCAAAACATTGAGTCATTACAGGCTATATTGGCCTCGGTACATTCTTATCAATGAAGACACAGAAATTTAATCTGAAAACGGTTTGCAGCTGGGCATGTGTGGCCCAGGAATCTACTCTCCGCACCCAGGAATCAAATATATGTGGATATCTATGATGTTAGGGAGGCCTGATGAACAGAAAATTGGGGGAAAGGCTCACCATATAGGGTGGGGGAGAAGAAAAAAAAAAGGAAAACAGACAATAAAAACAGACACAACTTGGAAATTTACAATTCTTCTGGCCTGTCAGGACACAATTCATTTTCAAAATTCCATAATGTGTATCAAGGTGAAGCCTTGACATCATAGACATTTGGACTGTAAACTGAGGGCCCTCATGACCCTTTCCTTATCCAGTTGGTGTTGGGAACTGTTTCTAACAGAATCAAGAAACAAACTTTAAGTTAAGCACAGATCAACATTCAAAAATACTCAGACTTTTAAAACAAAACCTACCTGGCATTGGAGGAAACGGTGGTCCCACAAAGTCCCCTGGTGGGACATACCATCCAGAACCTCCACAGACGTTTCCTTGAGGAGGAGGTGGTGGGATCTGGCCTCTTGGATCAACTATAAAGGCAGGGCCCTCAGGTCCTCTAAGCTCAGAACCAAGTGGAGGAGTCAATTCATGTCCAGCTGCATCATGTGCATCATGGCCAGAGGTGGGCAAACGTGTCTCCTGGAACAGAGTGACAATATGCAGTCAGTGAGGTAGTTTGCTTCACTATTCTTTTACCGGGATTGTCATGCACAGAAGAAAGCATTCCATGACATTCCAGCAAGCCATGTAACAGCCCCAGTTTGCCACATGTGTACAGCTGCCGCCTACTCGCTATCCTAACTAGGGTTACTAGTTCAGCACAAATCGTTAAACATGGCAGTGACACTCTCCCTAGCTCACCCTCAAACAAACACACAGTTCATGCTGATCTAGATAGACAGACACTTTATGAAACAGACATGCACCAGGAGGTAGTTAGAGACAATGGCCTTGAATACATGAACTCCCATTCAGATATTGGTATAGTTCTGTCAGTATGTGGCCACATGGTCAATACAGTGGGATCGAAGACTGGAAGCATCTCTAATGGAAAAACCTATCTGGAATCGAAAAATAATGACGGTTTTTATCAGACACACACAAATAGGAAAACTCTTGAGTTGAGCATATTTCCACAATGAACAAAATCAAGGCTGTGTGTTAAAAGTAAAATAGATACATATTAAGATTCCAGTAAGATTTGCAGGACAGAAGTCTGAAAAAGAGCATTACAATTGAACAAATGTTGAATGTCATCTAAAAGTGTTAAAAGTTGAAGTGGGAGATATCAGTGTTTTTTTTTTCATTATTATTTTTCTCTTGTTTTTGTTAGCATTTTTTTTTTCATTTCACAGAAAGGGCATTTTTGACTCCATGTATGTCTGCATACTATTTTCACTCACTGTTCTTGAAGGGCAGAATAGGACATCAGATCCCTTGAAATGGAGTTAAGATGGGTGGTGAGCCACCACAGAGTTTCTGGGAATCAAAACCAGGTCCTTCAAAAGAGCAGCGAATGCTTTTAATAGTGTATGCCTTTTCAGTCCTACCAGGTTTTCAAGGCACATTCTGTCCATATAGCCCACGCAGGCTTTGAAAATGCCATGCTCCTGCCTGAATCTGCAAAATGCTAGGAACACGTGGGCCATCAATCCCTGGCCCGTGATCTGTATGATTTCACAGAAGGTTACAGGTCAACAATGAGTGGTGATGCTAGGTCTAAGTATACTTAATAAATATCACAACGCACAAGAGCTCAAGTCTTGTTCTAATGAAACCTAGAAACTCCTTGTGGATCCACGGGTAGATGTCAATTTCCACAACTTACCACGGGGTCGTGTTTGGTGGCACTCTTCCCGGACTCCAATGTTGAGTACACTGGCTCACCTAGAAGTTAAACCAGGAAAATTCATGAGTTCTCCCTTTATTTTCAGGAGGTTTCCCAATCCAAATACCACTGACATGTCCCATTCCCCTTGTCGGGATAGAATACAGGGCGACAGGAATACGATAGCAATGCTCATCACGGTGACAAAAGCAGCCTCAGACTTGGGAGAATTTCGATAGAACACATATGGTTTTGAAGTGTGCTGGTGACATGTACAGCTGGCTCTTAGGCAATCTTGCTTATTAGCCTTAAAGAACAACTAGAGATTCAGCATTCACATCCTGTCTGCATGGTATGCCAACCTTTCCTTCAGGACTGGACAGGCACTGTTATGGTCGAGAACCCTTACAAGTGACTCAACAAACATATAATGAAAAGTTCAATTTCTTAATATTATTTTTTGTTTATGTCCATTGCATTTATAACTACAACAGAAACACTCCTTTACTGATTCAGTGTATAATGAGTGACAGTAGCAGGCAACCTGACAGGTTAAATCTACTAAATATAAATGATGGAATAAGATAATTTATTAAGAACAAGAAAACAAATTATTTTACAGGTAGTCGTTTAAATATCCACTGGCATCGGCCGGCTTCATATCGTTGTAGGAAACAGGATGGATATAAATGGACTGTAATCTATGAGATGATACCCATGGAACTCAGGAGAGTTTGTATTATGGCCAGATAATGGAATGCATTACTATGGCATCAAAACTAACCTTACACATACACACACACATTAGCTGACACACCTATATCGTTCACAGCATGAATGGTGTGGTCAAATGGCTCCAGTGGTCAAGGGAACAGTCCACTCTTCCTTAGGACCCGTGCTTGGTTCACAGAAACTACACAGCAGCTGACAGCCATCTGTATCTGCAAATCCAGGTTCTCTGAAGGCTTCTTATGTCCTTCACATGCGTCACACATGAGCGTGATACACAGAAATAAGATGGAAGCATTGCCACAATCATGGGATAGCTGCCAAGGAGGGCTGCTAACAGGGCGTACTTACAGCCCAAAAGAGAAAAGTGCCTTGCACCGAAGCTCTATGTAGATGCTGGGAACAAAGCCCAAGTCCTCAGTTCTGCTGGCGGAGCCAGTATTAACCAGTCACCTACCATTTTTTTCCAGCCACAGACCCTGCCCTCTGGAAGCACAGAATAAAACGTACTCATTATGGAACCATGTTGATGGGACACTGCCAAATAAGACTTTACTTCAATTAAATTTTGAGGGGCTATACCTGCAGGTACCTATACGTTTGTCTGGAACCACATGTTTCTACACATTCCTGGACTAATGAAATAGATAATAGTTGTTAAGATATCCCCAATACTGAGAATGCAGGCATAACAACAACAGGTATCTCAATGTTGTTTTGGTTTGCATTTCCCTCATAGCTAAGTATGTGGAGCACTTTCTTAATTGTCTTTCAGCCTTTTTGATTTCCCCTATTGAGAATTCTTTCTTCAGTTATGTACCCCATTTTTTAATAGGCTCATTTTGTGTTTTGTTGACTAGTTTCTTGAGTTGTTTGCATATTTTGGAGATCAGCCCTTTGTGGGATATAGGATTTGTGAACATCTTTCCCATTCTGTGGGCTGCCATTTGGTCTTGTCCACTGTGTCCTTTGCTTTACAGAAAGTTTGGAGAGTTCCCATTTATTAATTTTTCGTCTCAGTTTCTGTGCCCCATTCAGGAAGTGGTATCCTATACCAATTTGTTCAAGGATACCTCCTACTTTCTATTCTAAGAGGTTCAATGTGGTTGGATTGATGTTGAGGTCTTTGATCCATTTGGACTTGCATTTTGTGCATGGCAACAGACATGGTTCTATCCATAGTCTTCTACACATCCTCATCCAATTGTGCCAGCACCATTTATTGGAGATGCTATCCTTTTCCCATTGTATAATTTTTGCTGTTTTGTCAAAAATCAGGTGTTCATAGGTATGTGGGATAATATGAGGATTTTCAATTAGATTCCATTGGTCTACCTGTCTATTTTTATGCCAATACCAGGCTGTTTTCAGAACTATAATTCTGTAGTAGAGCTTAAAGTCAGGAATGGTGATGCTTCCTGAAGTTCTTTTATTGTATAGGGTTTTTTTTTTTTTTTTTTTTTTTTTTTTTGGCTATCCTGGGAATTTGTTTTTCCACATAAAGTTGATTATTATCCTTTCAAGGTCAGTGAAGAATTGTGGTGGGATTTTAATGGGAATCGCATTGAATCTGTAGGTGCCATATTTACTATGTTTATCCTACCTAAGAGCATGGGAGATCTTTTCATTTTCTGGTATCTTTAATTTCTTTGTTTTGAGCGACCAAGTTATTATATAGGTCTTTCACTTGATTGGTAAATGTTACCCCAAGATACCTGATGTTGCTTGTGGCTATTGTAAAGGGTGATGTTTCTCTGATTTCTTTCTCTGTCTCTTTGTCGTCTGAAAATTGTAGGGCTACTGACTTTTTTGAGTTTATCTTGTATCCTGCTAGTTTGCTGAAGGTGTTTATCAGCTGTAGGAGTTCCGTGGTAGAGTTTATTGTGTCACTTATGTAAACTATCATATCATCTGCAAATAGAGACCAATGAGATGATACCTAGGGAGCAAAGGACAGTTTGTTATGGCCAAATATAGGAAACCATTACTATGTCACCACAATTACCCTTCCACACACACATTAGGTGGCACTCCTAAAATATTATCAACATGAATGGTGTGGATAAATGGGTTCAGTGTTTAAGGATACAGGCTGCTCTTCCTTAGGACCTGTGTTTAATTCCCAGCAACAATACAACAGCTCACAACCATCTGTAACAGCACTTCCAGGGGCTTTGATGCCCAGTTCTGGCCTTCTCATACATCACACATGAATGTGATACACAGAAAGAAGATACTACGGATGCCCCAGTCATGGTATATCTGCCAAGATATGCTGCTAACAGGGAGTACTACCATCCCAACAGAGAGTATTGCCTTGCACTATAGCTATATGTGGATGCTGGGAACAAAGGCCACGTCCTCAGTTCTTGTGGAGGAGCCAGTATTAACCAGTGATCCACCATTTATCCAGCTCAGACCCTTCCCTCTGGAACTACATAGTAAAAAGTACTCATTTATGGAACCATGTTTATGGGACACAAGCTGGTTTTAATATTAACACTGCCAAATAAGAATTTACTTCAATTAAAATTTGATTGATTGTAGCTACAGTTACTTTTACAATTGTCTACAACCAGATGTTCTACACATTCCTGGTGTAAAGAGACAGAGGTTAGAGTTTAAGGTATCCTCATCACTAAGACTGTATGCCTAACTCCCTTCATCATATAAGAGGTAATAATCAATGTAAATGTTACTATCCATAGTGAAATAAATGGAAATAACTTACTCAAAGATAGTATTTAAATCTTTCCAAAATACTATTCTGAAATTTAATTGTATTAAGCTTCCTTCTGAACCACAACAGAGTCACAGAACGAACAGCAGTTGTCAGAGTGCAAATGAGAATAAATTATTGTCATGGAAATTGCCAGGTCTCCTTGTGTTTCAGGAGGTCCTGGTGTAGGATGGAGTTTCATGTGCATGTTGGGAAAGTGGAATTGATTCTGGAGGGAGATCATTTCTACACTCAGGATGTGGGGGTTTGGGAAAATGCAGCACTTTTGTTGAGGAAATTTTGAAAGCCCATAGGTTCATGCACTTTTCTCAATTTCAGGAGATGGGTCTAGGTCATCGGAAAGTAAAACCCTATACCTTACACTTATTAAACCAATAGCTCCAGCCCTTGTGGTAATATGTCAACACTCATATAATACTTGATTTACAAACAAATCTTTACATTGAAAAATGGACTTCTTTGCTACATATGATTAATAAGTAAGAACATCGCCAATGATTTCAGTTGTATTTGTCCAATCTTGTAGCTATGCCAGATCTCAATATGCTGGAGGCCTATTTTAAAATAGATTTCAATACAGTAAAACTTTCATACTTAACAGTCCTATGATAATATCGACCTGACATTCGACAAGAGAAATTTCCTATAATGCCAGTGGAATAAATTCACTCAAAAAACAAATATCGTTCTCCAAGGAGCTTAAGACTAGAGGCCATGGCAGAGATAAGTCACCAAGCACAACTGAGCTTGTTCTTTTCTAGTACTTGAAAACATGACTTACTGTGTACACACACATGATGTCAAAGGGGTAATTATGCTGTAAAAGCAACTAATTACATTTATTTTAAAATGTAAGTGTATAAAGGAATTTCATGAATTCACCAAATAATAAACTGATTTTGGATTTTAAACACGATCATGTGAAAACTATTGCTTAGAAGTCATACTGTGAAACACTTTAGTCTATAATCGTAAGTCCATATTTAATAATTATTTGAAATAATGGCCTCAATTCATTACTATCAAATGAAACACACATAGTTTTAATCCTAATACTATTTGCTTCTGGGTATATTTTAAACTTGAATTTAATCCCAGTACATGGGAAGCAGAGACAGGTGGATCTCCATTACTCACGGGAAGCCTCATCTACAGAGAATGTTCCAAGACAGGCTCCAAAGCTAGAGAAACCCTGCAATGTGGAGGTAAAAACAACAACAAAAACAAGCAAATAAACAAAAAACAGCTTGTAATTTTACTGATCTTCTGGCTTATCATAACACAGTTCAAATTCAACATTCCATAAGATGGATCAAGTTGAAGCCTTGAAATCCTTTGCTGCTGAAATGTAACCCGTGATCCCATGCAATGTTTTCCTCCTTAAGTTGGTTCTGGTCTGTGTTTCTCACAGTAACGGGAATCAAACTTGAAGGAGAGAATAGATAAAAATGGACACATACAGAGACTTTTAGATAAGCCTACCTGACATTGGAGGAAACTGTGGGCCTGCAAATTTCTTTTGTGGGACATACTGTCCAGGACCTCTACAGATGTTTCCTGGAGGAGGAGGTGGTGGGATCCGGCCTCTTCGATCATATTGAGAGGCAGGGCCTCTAGGACCTCTAGAGCCTCTAGGGCCTCTAAGCCTGGGAACAGGTGGAGGAGTCAAGCCATGACCAGCTGCATTGTTTTCAGGAGGTCTAGTGGTGGGCAACGTTTCCTTCTGTAACAGAATGATAATCCACATCAGCAGTCAGTGAAGTGGCTTGACACAGCTCCTTTACTGGGAGTGTCAAGCAAAGAAAAAGAAGTCCATGACATTCCAGCAAGTCTGTGAACAGTTTGAGTTTCCCACATGTGTGTAGGATCAGCTTATTTGATATCCTAATTAATTTTACTAATTAAACAGAAATCTTTAAGCATATTAGTAACAATCTACCTAGCTCACCCTAAAACAAAAACACAGTTCAGCTACATCAAAAAACGACACTTTTTAAGATATCTGAAATAGTGTATAGTACATAAAAAAGCTTGGAAGTTCATCTAAATGTTGTACTTCATAAAGTGGGAGATATCAGGTTTCTTTCTTTTGTTTGTTTATTTTAATACTTTTTCATCTTACTGGAATGTGTTTTTTTCTGCATGCATATCTGCATACTCTATACATTCAATATTCTGGAAGGATAGAATACAATTTCAGATGTCTTAAAATGGAGTTAAGAAGGGTGGTGATCCCACACTCAGGTGCTAGGAATCAAATCCAGGTAATGTAGGAGAGCCACCAGTGTTCTTAAAGTGTATGTATTTCTAAAGCTTATATTTTTTTGAGGCAAATGCTAGTTCATATAGTCATATAGTCCACATTGGCTTTCAAATTACCATGCCTGGCCTCAGCCTGCCAAAATGATAGGATTACATGGGGCATCAAAACCTGCCTTGTGCTCCATACTATTTCACAGAAGGTTACAAATCAATAAAGAATGTGTTAATCTAAGTGCAAGTGCATTTTATTAATATAACAAAGTAGAAGAGCTCAAGCCTTGTTCTAATAAAACCAAGAAACTAGTTGTAGATCCACAGGTAGAATTCAATTTCCAATACTTACCCCAGTATCATGTTTGGTGGCATGCTTTCCGGATTCCAAAGTGGAAGGTACTGGCCCATCTAGACAAAAATTACACCCCCCCCAAAAAAAAGCTACATGAGTACTAATTTTATTCCCAGACCATTAACAGATGCAAATGGCCCTGATATATCCCACTCCCCTTGCAGGTACAGAGAACAATGCGACTTAAATACAATAATATACTTCATTAGGGTGCCAAAAGCAGCCTCAGACTAGGAGAAATTTAAACAGCACAGATATCCTTTTGCAGGGTGATGTTGACCTATTCAGCCCTGTCAGCCTAAGGAAACAACTCAGGATGCACCACCCAGTTCCATCCTTCTACCTGTGCCAACCTTGCCCTCAGCATATAGAATATACTATTACGTAAAAATTTCCCTAATAAATAACTCAACAAATACACAATGAAAATTTAAATTTCTGAATTTTATTCTTTCTGAATGTTAGCTAGTTTAGAACCTACTATAGACTGTAACATGTGAGCTATATAAACACTATTCTCCCGAAGATTGTTCTGGCCTATGTTTCTCACAGTAATAGTAACCAAACTTGAACAAAAGCTGATAAATATTGAGTCATACGTGGACTTTCATGTAGCCTACCTGGAAATGGATGAAAAGTTGGGTTAGCAAAATCCCATGGTGGAATGCAATGTCTTGGATCTCCATAGAGATTTTCTGGAGGATATGGTGGTGGGGGGAAGAACCCAGCTCTTATAGGAAGGTAAGGTGTAAATCCCCATGGTTCGTATGCATTTCTCCCTGTTGGAAGAGATGGGTAAAGGACAATGCAAGTTGAAACCACATACTACACACTTGTTCAACCACTAAGTCAGGCCCATATCCTGATATCCACACACTAACACCAACATATTTCAACTCCCAAATAAATACTTCTCACCTAGTTAGGAAAAATAATAACTTCACCATCAGTTTCAGGTGTGTTTGTACTAATTTGGAAGGTAAGCAGACCAACACAGGCTCCAAAGTGATAGCAAATCCTTGAATTGAGGAAAACAAAACAAACAAACAAACAAAAAAACCAACCCTCTGGTAAAATTGCTGATTTTTCTGACCTATCAAAAAACAATCAAAATTCAAAATTCCCTAAGTCAAGGGAAGCCTTGACTTCCCTTGTGGCTGGGATATAACCTGTGAACCATATAAACCCTTACAACCTCAAGTTGGTTAAGGATAGTTTTAACACAGTAACTGGAAGCAAACTTGAAGAAAACACAGATAAACATTGACATACACAAGAACCATTAAAAAAGCTTACCTGCCATTGGGGGAAATGGTGGACCAGGGAAGATTCTTGTAGGAAAATAGCCACATTGATCACCATAGATGTTTTCTGGAGGATATGGGAGTGGGGGAAAGAACCCAACTCTTGGGTGAAGATAAGATGGAAAGCACCTTGGTTCATACACATTTCTCCCTGCTCAAAGAGATGGGTAAAAGACAATGGTAGAAGAAATCCTGTACTGTACACTTATTGAAACACTAACTCCAGCCCCTACTCTGTTATCCAAACACTCACATCACAATATTCGTTCTCACATATAAAACTTGACCTTCAAAATTGGACTTCTTATCTACTTAGGAATAATAAGAACATCAACAACACTTTCGGGTTTGTTTGTCCTAACTTGGCAGATAAAAAGATCTCAATGCAATCCACACTTACTGTAAAACAGCTTTTCCATGGAGTAAAACTTTCAAACTTAACATGCATATCAGTGATCCTGAACTGATATCCTAATAGAAACATTTCCTCTAATGCCAAGGACTAACTTAATACTTCCCAAACAAAACTCATGTCATTCCAATAGAAGTTTAAGAGCAGAGGTGAGGACAGAAAGGGAAAGGGAGAGAGAGGGGGGGAGAGAGAGAGAGAGAGAGAGAGAGAGAGAGAGAGAGAGAGAGAGAGAGAGAGATACCTAGGACAACTAAGCTGGTTCTTATCTATTACTTAAAAACATAATTAATTGTGTAGAAACTCATGATTCCAAAGGAGAAAGTATGATGTAAAAGCAGTACATTACATTTCTTTTAAAATGTAATGGTAGGAAAATATTTCAATGAATTCAACTAATAGCTATGGTCTCAGATTTTAAATATGATCCTGTAGGAACTACTACACAGGAGAAATGATTTAAAATATTTTAGTCAGATATCTTAAGAAAAACAACTATAATTAATTACTATAATGGCCTCAAAACATTTCTGTCAAATAAAATACAAATATTTTAAGGTGAAACTGCTTGTAGCAGGACATTTGTGCCTCAAGACTGTAAACCCAGCATTTGGGAAGCAGAGACAGGTGGATATTTGTGATTTCAAGGCTAGTCTAGTCTGCACAATGATTTTCAGGAAAGTCTCCAAAGCTATAGAGAAACCCTGCCTGGAGGAATAAAACAAGGAAAATGTGCTTGTGAATTTATTGATTATCTGATCTAACACTGGGCATATTAAATTCTAATTACCTAGGGTGGATTGACTTCCTTTCTTGCTGAATAGTGACCTGTGAGCCATATAAACCCTTTCCTCCTCAGGTTAGTTCCAGCCAGTGTTTCTTACACTAACAGGAAGCGAACTTGAAAGGAAGCACTGATAAACACTGATGCACATACATGGTCCTTTAAAAAAGCCTACCTGGCATAGGAGGGAATGGTGGGCCTGGGAAGTCCCTTGGTGGATCATACTGTGGAGCATCTCCATAGATGTTTCCTGGAGGCAGAACATGGCAACCTGGATCCCCTGGGAAGGCAGGGCCTCTGGGGGGTCTGACCTCAGGAACCAGTGGAACATTCAAGTCTTGTCCAGAAGCTTTGCATCCAGCATAGCCAGAATTGGGAAAAGTTGATTTCTGTAACAGAGTGGCAATCAACAGTCAGTGAAATTGTTTGATTCACAGATCCTTTACTGGATGTGAAAGGCGTAAAAGAAAGCAGTACATGGAACTCCAGAAAGCATGAGAACAGGCAGTTTTCCACAGAAGGGTAGGAGCCCCTTATTTGTTATCCTAAGTATTTTAAATAACTCAGGAGAAATCTTTAAGCATGATAGGTAGTAACACTCATCCTAAAATGCAAGTACAGTTCAAGCATATCAAAACAGACTCTCTAAAAATAGAAATGTATCATGGGGTGGTAGCACAGGTTTTAAATAACAGAACTCAGAAAGCAAAGGTAGGTGGATCTCTGCCAGTTCAAGGCCAATCTGGTGAAAAGTGTGAGTTCTGAGTTCGAGGACATGCTCCATAGATTCTGGAAAACCCTATCTCCAGGGGGGGGGGAACATACAAATAAAAGAAACTTTTACAAAAAAACACCAATAAAAGGAAAATGGTAAAGATGTTGATTTTTAAAAATGGCCAAAATTAATGCTATATTTGAAAACGAAAATAAACTTTAAGATTCAAATAAGGTATCAAGGAAGAAATATCTGAAATAGTGTACAGCATGCAAATAAATTTTGAAATTCATCTAAACGTTGAACTTTTTAAAGTATTAGGTACCTTATTTTAGTGTTCTTTTAAATTACACATGAATTGGTATATTGCCATCATGTATGTCTGCATACTACACACATCTAGTGTTCTGGAAGGATAGACTTGGGCTTCAGATCTCTTGAAACAGGAGTTAAGTATTGGGAGCCATCACTCAGGTGCTTGGAAACAAACCCAGGTCCTCTACGAGAGTTGGCAAGGCTCTTAACCTCTAAGCCATTTCTCCAGCCTGTGTAGTTTTTTTGAGACAAGATCTGCTTATACAAAACAAACTAGCTTTCAAATTGCCATCCTTCTGCCTAAATGCTAGGATTACATGGACCATCAATACCTGGCCTGTGATCTGTACAATTTCCCAGGTTATAAGCCAACAATGAAAGGGTTAATGCTAAGTTCAGGTATATTTCATAAATATGGAGATATCATACAGTAGAAGAGCTCTGTCTTGTTCTAATCAAATCAAGAAACTCCTTGTGGATCCACGGGTAGATTTCAATGTCCAATACTTACCCCAGGGTTATGTTTGCTGGCACTCTTCCCGGATTCCAAAGTAGAGGATACTGGCCTATCTAGACAGGAAAATTAAACCAGGAAAACTTGATGAGTTTTATTTTATTCCTAGACCATTTTCAGATCCAAATGGCACTGACATGTTCCACTCCCCATGCCAGGGAAGAGAATAAATTGACACAAATACAATAGTGTTCCTCATTAGGATTCTCAAAGCAGAGGGAGACAGAACAGATATTCTTTTGTCATGTGCTGCTGACCTTTCCAGCTGGACCCTAAGCAATTTGAAGATTGTGTGTGGAAATGTCAGGGATGAACAAGAAATCTAGTGCAATAGAAACTCCCAGGAAACTACAAGTCTGACCACAGTTAAGGGATCCAGATCCTGTACCGGCCATTTGCTATAATCAGGTGAGGCTTCAAATTGAGGGACTGAGAGACCAACTCAGCAACAAAAGCTTAACCTTACAAGTAGTCCTGCCTACAAAAAGAGACGGAGGAAATGTGTCTCACAATCTGTGTGAGATGCCAACTGTGGTGGTTTGGGAAAAAATGGCTCCCAAAGGGAGTGGCACTATTAGGAGGTATGGCCTTATTGGTGGAAGTGCGTCATTGTGCAGAAGGAGAGTGAGAAGAATATGTTGTTTCTATGTGAAATAAAAAAAAAAATTTAAAAATATGTTCATGGATATATATAAATATATAATATGCTGTCAATATAAGAATCTATATTTAAAAAGGCAGTTGAAGGACAAAAGCCACATGGCAGCATCCTCTGAAGAGTTGTTAACATTGCTTCTGAACAGATGCTTTCCATTGTATCTACCATTGTCTAACTTTCTAAGGATTATATATTGCTTTTATGTTTTGTTTTTAAAGGCAGATAAAGCAGAGAATGTTACTCATGTAACCTATGATTATACATTTGTATTGGTCAAAAAAATGCACAATTCAATTCCTTGAGCTTTCACCCTTCCCATTATTACTTCAATTACCCAAAGTGTAAGGGAAACTAAATGTGTTTTCAGGCTCTTGTCTTGATGCTAAGAGCAAATGATGACATAGCATAAAACTTGGTCTCTAGGATTCACAGAGAAAGGGACTGAAATTTAGTATGTGATTACTTCAGGCCAGAATTAGCCTTTAAATCATGAGTTCGATTTCTTGAATTGTAAATTTTAGGTCAGATATAGAACAAGTATGCATGCTTCTATGCATGGTAAAATTAATAGCATTTTGGGAATAGAAATAGCTAACAGACAGTAAAATAGTGGTCCAGGAAGAGAAAGAAGCAAAACGGGTTGAAACAGAGATTTAATGATGTCAAGATTACAAAAGTTTCAATATAAAACTTTATTGTAAATAATTACCAGTCATAAGTTCTTTTAAATCTGCTCAATCAAGAATAAAATGGGAATGATGAGGTAGAAATACATGTTGTAAAAATGTAGAAACAGAACAGGGGGAAACCGTGTGTTCAACACAAAGCTTAGCTTCCTGTCTGGAGCAGAAACACCTCCTGACCACTGACTTTTCCCAATGACACTAGGGAACCATTCTAGTCACTATCACAGCTCTGTGCAAGAGAATGAGTTCTTATGCTGTCCCTTGACACCTATGCAAAATCCAACTGAATAGAGAAAAATCACTGATTCAACCCCCTGATGGGAAATTCATTAGTTAGGTCTCAACCTCCATTCCTATCAGTACGCAAGACCAAGAACATGAACACCAGTCTGGAGAAACTTCAACTCCCTACCTCAGAAAGAGGTGCCTTAGGACAGTTACATGGTGTCAGCTCTCTCAACCCAACCCACAGAAAACAATCAACATTTCACACATTAAGAATAAAACAAAAGATGTAGAGATTCATGCCCTTAATTCCAGCACTCCATGGGCAGAAACAGGAATGGCTCCAAATTCAAGGCAAGCATGGTCAACACAGCAAGTGCCTGGACAATCAAAGCTACACACACAAAAACCCTGTCTCTAAGAAACAAACAAATCAATAACTAGAAAGTCAAAATAAGAGAACCAGAAATTATATAAGAAACCAGTCAGTAGAACTTCCAGGATATAGGGGAATTACTCACTGTGTCAGCCTGAGACCCTGAGCTCTCTAAATAACCTACTGTAGAAAAATTATCTTACAGCTGTTAACTAATCATCATACATTTAGCACAAAATTGGGTGTGCCTGTGTCTGCTTGTGCATGCTCTCTCTCTGTATATCTGTCTCTCTCTCTCTCTCTCTCTCTCTCTCTCTCTCTCTCTCTCTCTCTCTCTCTCACACACACACACACACACACACACACCCATTGGTTTTGAACCTTAAAACTAGTCAGTGGACAAAAGAAAATCCTGAAATTCATCATTAGACAATATCCTGTCTTTCTTTCAAGTATAAAACATATTTAAGGTTTTAAAATGTATTGCTTTATTTTGGGTCATTTATATCTAACTAAAAGTAGTAGGGTGCATACTTTGTAAGATACTCAAATCAGAAAATCCACAAATGTTGGCTAGGCAGTGGTGGTGCATGCTTGTAATCCCTGCACTTGGGAGGCAGAGGCAGGCAGATTAAATGAGCTTGAGACCAACGTCATGAACAAGAGCTAGTTCCAGGACAGCCTCCAAAGCCAAAGAAAAACCCTGTCCCATTTCTCAAAATAAATAATTAAATAAATAAATAGAAAGAAATTAAAAGAAAAAAGAAAAATGTGCTCTCCGGGCTTGGGCTTAGGTTCCAGCTACATGGCTAAACGCGCCAAGATGGTCGGGATCATCGGGAAATACGGGACCCACTATGGTGCCTCCCTCCGGAAAATGGTGAAGAAAATTGAAATCAGCCAGCACGCCAAGTACACTTGCTCCTTCTGTGGCAAGACCACGATGAAGAGATGAGCAGTTGGCATCTGGCACTGTGGTTCCTGCATGAATATAGTGGCAGGTGGGGCCTAGACTCACAACACTATTTCTGCAGTCACAGTGAAGTCTGCCATCAGAGGACTGAAGGAACTGAAAGACCAGTAGAAATGCTATTGCTTGGAAACCCCTGCCTCTAATAAATGAGTTAATTTACATTAAAACAAAAAAAAAAAAAAAATATTTTATGTTAATTTATGTTGTTTTGTTATTTTTAGTTTTTTTTTCTGTAATTTATGTATGCAAGTATTTTGTGTACTTGCATGCCTCTGGACTATATACTCACAACCATGAACTACATACCTGTATAGAGCATTACATACATGCTGGTACATATCATGCATGATGTATAACATGGGCAAGCATATTGTACATAGCATTGCATGCATGCCTGTGCTCTACTTGCATGCTTAGTGCACTACGTGTATGCCTTTTGCAACAATGAATACCTGGTACATTACAGGCATGCCTAGTGTACTTCATGAATATCTGTACACTATATGTATGGGTAAGCACCACATACATACATTGTGAAATTGTAGGTAAAAGAGGCCATTGGTTTTCCTGGGATTGGAATTGCCATGTGGATGTTAGGAACCAAGACCATGTCCTCTTATCTGCACTAGATTCCAGTCTTAACTAATGATTCACCATCAGTCCAGCCCCCCACAAACTTCTCTTTTGAAGGACTAATTTTTTGCACAGCTGAAAAGACTAATTTAGTGGAAAACGTTTATGGGAAACTGGCTGGGTTCAGTAATACCAAAGACAAACAATGCTTTAAATAAATTAAAATTCATTTGATTAAACACACAGTTACCTTTACTTTTGCCTAAAATCATGGTGAACACATTTCTGGTATAAAGAAACAGCTTTTTGAGTTTAAGATACATCAATTATGAGATTGCCTGTATAAAACTTCCACAATTATGGATGACATAATCAAAGTAAAATACATTATGCAGAATAAAATGAAGTGGAAATAATTCACTCATAAGATTCATATTTAAATCATCTTTTCTACAAACTACTATCCTGACAATATGTTTCCATTAAGCTGCAATTTGAGCAACAATATAATCACATAAGTAACAAAAGTGATCTTGAACTGAAAATGAGAAGAAATGACCGCCATAGAAATGGTCAGGTCTCCTGTGTTTGTGGAGGTTCTGGGGAAGATTGTTTGGAAGGCAGAATCAAGTCTGGAGAGAGTTCATTTCTACTTCTCAAAAGAGATAGTGGGGAGAAGAACCCAGAAGTTGGGAGAAGGGAAAATGGAAAGCCCCTCAGTTTGTACACATTCTACCCTGTTGCAAGAGATGAGTAAACGACAGTGGAGGTTGAAATCCTGTATGGCACACATGGTAAACCACAAACTACAGCCCATACTGGTACAAAACTCACACCACAATATTTGATCTTACAAATAATCTTGATATTTAAAGTGGACTTCTTACCTACATGGGATTCATAAGAACACCACCACCAATTTCAGATGTCTTTGTGCTGTCTTAGCAGCTACTCTTGATCTCAATACACTCAAGACATATTGTAGAACAGATTTCAATGTAGTAAAACTTTCAAGAGTAACATTGAAATCAGTGATCCTGGCATGATATACTAAATAAATTTTTCTGTAATGACAAGAACAACTACAAAACTTCCGAAAGAAAATACATGTCATACTCTTGGAAGGTTAAGAATAGATATGAGGGAAGAGAACAGGCAGGGATAACTAAGCTGGTTCTTCTCTATTACTTTAAAACATGATTTATTGTGTAGAAACTTCTGATTCCAAAGGGGAAAGTATGCTATAAAAGAAAAAAAAACTTTTATTTTAAAATGTAAGTGTAAGAAGAAATTTCAATGATTTCAGCAAATAATTAATGTGATCTTAGATTTTAAATATGATAATGTGGGAAGAACTACCCAGAAGAAATACTTTTAAGCACTTTAGCCAGTAATCTAAAGACAAAATATAATTAATTAATGTAAATATCAGCCTCAGTACACATTTCTATAAAATGGTATACGCATAATTTGGGCCTGAAACCTGCTTGTAGCTAGGTATTGGTGGCACAGGCATTTAATCCCAAAATTGGAAAGCAGAGTCAGGTGGATCTCTGTGAGTTCAAGCTTAGCCTGGTCTACAGAGTGAATTCCAGGACAGGACAGGCTCAAAAGTTATAGAAAAACCCTGCCTTGAGGAGAAAAAAAGTGCTTGTAAATTTGCTGATCTTCTGAACTATCACAGTACATTTAAAATTCAAAATTCCCTAAGGTAGTTCAAGGTGAAACATTGACTTCTTTGCTGCTGGACTGTTACCTGTGAGCCATGACAACCCTTTCTCCCTCAAGTTGCTTCTGGCCAGTGTTTCTCATCGTAACAGGAACCAAACATGAAGGAACACACAGATACATATTTATTCATATAAGGGCCTTTTAAAAAGCCTACCTGACTTTGGAGGAAACCTTGGGCCAGCACATCCCTTTGATGGGACATACTGTCGAGCATCTGCAGGAAGTGGTGGTGGTTTCTGGCCTCTTGGATTCTGTGGAATGGCAGGGTGTCCATGATCTCTAGGGCCTGAAACCTTGGCCACCAGTGGAGGAGTCAAGCCATGGACAGCCACTTTGCATTTAGCAGGGCCAGAGTTGGGAAAAGTTGCTTTCTGTAACAGAGTCACAATCATTAGTCTGTGTAGTGGCTTGATTCACAGCTCCTTTCCTGGGAGTGGCAGGCAAAGAAGAAAGAATTCCATAATGTTGAAGCAAGAATGGTAACAGGCTCAGTTTTCCACATGGGTTGAGGAGGTCCTTGTTTTCTCTCCTAAGTAATTTTACGAACTCAACAGAAATCTTTAAGCATGGTAGTAACACTCTACCTAGCTCACTCTCAAACACAATTATAGATCATGAAGATCGAAACGGATACTTTTTAAACTAGATATACACCAGGAAGATGAGGTAGTGAGATTGAATCCCAGAACAAGGGTTGTAGAGGAAGGTGGGTCTCTGTCTATTCAAGGCTAGCCTTGTCAATAGAGTGACTTCCATGACTGGAACCATTGCTACTTTGAAACCCTATCATTAAGAAAAAGAAAAAAAAAATAACCATACACATTTATCAAACACACAGGAAATGAAAATGGTTAAGATGCTGTTAGGTCTCCCGGAGCACAGGGGAAGTGGCAGGAATGGGGGCAGTGAAAGGAGAGAGAAGTAGGAGAAAACGAGGGGCAGGAAAGGAAAACACGTGCAACCAGGAAGATATAGCCTGGTTAAGAATAGAAGACAGGAGAGAGAGAGAGAGAGAGAGAGAGAGAGAGAGAGAGAGAGAGAGAGAGAACATAAAAGAGGGAGCCAATATTGGTTTGAAAAGAAAACTGAACACAAAGAAAGGACTAGAGAACTACAAGACTGCCACCAACTAACAATATGAGCATCCATGGAAAGGCTACCATAAATGCCCTTCCCGGAGAGTGAGATCAACAATTATCCATGGAGCCCTCATGGAATACCTTTTGGAAACAGGAGAAAACACACATACATAAACACTGAGTCGAGCTAGAACCCAGAAGCAGATGGAGAGGACAAGACCAGGCAGCAGAAACACATAGAGACAGCTTACGTGAACAAGGAAGAGATAATGGGCCACCAGACTGATAGCTGGGAAGCCAGCATGGGACTGACTCAGGCCCCGCTGAATATGGGTCTCAGCCAGAAAGACTGAACAGTCTAAGGGACCTCAGACAGTGGAGCCAAGATGTATCCCTGGTGCACCAAAGGACCTTATGAACATATCCCCCATGGAGGGATAACTGCCTTAACCTAGAGACAGGAGAGAAGCCCCAGTCCCTACTTCACATGACCTGTCAGATTTACATGACCCCAACTGGATGGCATTCCCCTTCATATGGAATTGGGGTGGGGGGTGGGAGGGAAGGGTGGTTAGGGTGCAAGTGAGAGGGCAGAGTGGGTAAAAGGAAGGGAGGTTGGAAAGTGAGGGGGGGAGAAAGGGAATAAAGGAGGGAGAGAGGGAGGGAGAGGGAACTGCGATCGACATGTAAAATAATAAATTAAATTAAAAAATGCTTTGACTCCAAAATTTAAGTTCAAGGACAAGTTATTGGGGAGTAGGATTTCTATTTTTGTTTCCACAGAAAATGCAAAGCTGTGGATTCCTTCCAGACTAATGTGGTTTGATAAAGCCAGACTGCCTGAAAAAGAGTACCAGGTGATCATACATTCAAAACAGCTGGACAAAGCAGCCTTACAGACTACAGCCAGGATTTCTACATCTTCTTAGAATCCCCCATGTCTGTGCCCCTTTCCAGCAGGAAGTAGTTTGGAAAGAACGACGCCCAAATTCGCAAATATTGTCTATAAATATTTGTTTTCATTTAAATGGACTTGGTTATATAAAATAAAGAAAGAAAGAAAGAAAATTGTTAAGGTGTTTATAATTTCTAATTGACCCAAATTAATGCTATATTTAAAAATCTAGAGTTTCCAGTGAGATCCAACTATCCTGCAAAACCTTCTCAAGTTCTAGCTCAGCCCTTGTCCTCTTCTGCTGGCTATTGGCCAGAGGTGAGTCTGGGCCCAATCAGGGCTGTCTTTCCCCTACAATCTCTTTTCCCCCCTCCCCCACCCGAATTCCCTGGGTTGGCCCCTGATCCTGCTGCTCCTGTCTCAGGTCCCCATCTAGAGCACCCTTGGAGCTCTGATACACCCCCACCCATCCCCAAGGCCAGACTACCCCCCCTACCCTGTGCCCTACCCCACACATGGTCCTGCCAAACTGGTTGAGCACTGGGACAGAGGGTGGAGCCAACAGTCAACCCTACTTCGGAGACTTCTCTGAGCAACTCTGAACAAAGGAGACCTGACTATCCACTTGGGACCACCCATAATTTCCACCAGCTTGGATTCTGACCCTGCCTCCAGTCCTCTGCTGGAGTCCCGGGCCCCTCCCAGAGATCCGCCTATCTCTGCGGGTTTACTCTGAGTTCCTGCAGGCAACATCCTTGATCACCAAATCCTGGCCTCTGCCAAAGAAAGAGGTCTCAGCTGGAGAGCGCCAGTTTCCAGGGAGATCCAACTATCCTGCAAAACCTTCTCAAGTTCCAGCTCAGCCCTTGTCCTCTTCCACCAGCTACTGGGCAGAGCTATTGGCCAGAGCTATTGGACAGAGCTATTGGCCAGAGGACCACTGTGAGTACCTGCTGGCATCTTCTTCTGGATCCTCATCCTTGACACCATCCTTGGATTCCTGTCTGTGGAGAAACCTCGAAGAGAGTTTGGACCACACAGAGCTACAGATATTGAATCACAGACCCACATAAGCCCATTGGGGAAGTATCATAGAGAGAGGGGGAAACCCAACCAACACCTACTGGAAGAAGCTATGGGAAGAAGGCAATACAAGAGAACACTTAACAACAGAAAGACAAGCATGACACCACCAGAATCTAGGGAAACTACACCAACTAGAATGGAACACAACAACAAAGCAGAGGAAGCAGAAGGGTATGACTTAAAAATCACCATCATAAAAATGATAGAGACCCTCAAAGAAGATGTGAGAAAATCCCTTAAAGAAATGGATGAAAAAAACAAACAAAAAAATGGAAGAAATGAACAAATTTCTTAAGGAAAGAACAGAAAGCCAAGAAAAAACAATTAAGCAGGTAAAGGAAATAGTTCAAGACTTGAAAACTGAAATAGAGAAAATAAAGACAACACAAACGGAAGGAATGCTGGAAATTGAAAAGCTGGGCAAAAAATCGGCAACTACGGACACAACCATAACCAATAGAATTCAAGAGATGGAACAGAGAATCTCAGGCGCAGAAGATAAACTAGAAGAAACAGATTCATCGACCAAAGAAAATCATACATCCAACAAATCCTTAACAAAAAACATACAGGAAATGTGGGACACCATGAAAAGGCCAAACCTAAGAATAATAGGCATAGAGTAAGGTGAGGAAGCCCAGCTCAAAGGTGCCGAAAACATATCCAACAAAATCATCGAGGACAACTTTCCAAATTTGAAGAAGGACATGCCCATGAAAGGAAAAGAAGCATACCGAACCCCAAATAGGCTGGACCAAAGGAAAAAGACCCCTTGACATATAATAATCAAAACACCTAGCATACAGAATAAAGAAAAAATATTAAGAGCAGCGAAGGAAAAAGGACAGGTAACATATAAAGGCAGACCTATCAAAAATACACCTGACTTCTCCATGGAAACCCACAAGGCCAGAAGGTCCTGGAGAGATGTTCTACAAGTATTAAGAGAACACGGATGCCAGCCTAGGCTACTATATCCAGCAAAACTCCCAATCACTGTAGATGGAGAGAACAAGATATTTAACGTCAAAAGCAGATTTTCCCAATACGTATCTACAAATCCAGCCCTACAGAAAGTATTGGAAGGAAAATTCCAACCCAAGGAAGGTAACTATGCCCGCAAAAATGTAGACAACAGATAATCCAACTACACTAGAAACCAAGGGTGAAGCAGAACTAATATATTCACAATATCACTGCCAACAACAAACCTAGATCAAACAAGCATCAACAATCAATGGTCCTTACTCACCCTCAACATTAATAGTCTTAACTCACCTATAAAAAGACACAGGCTAACAGAATGGATACGAAGACAGAATCCATCCTTCTGCTGCATACAAGAAACACATCTAAGATTCAAAGGTAGACATTACCTCAGGGTAAAGGGTTGGGAAAAGATTTTCCAATCAAAAGGAAATAAGAAGCAAGCAGGCTTAGCTATCCTAATATCTAACAAGTTAGACTTCAAACCAAAATTAGTCAAAAGAGATGAAGACAGTCATTTCATATTCATTGCAGGAGAAATCCATCAACACAAAGTCTCAGTTCTGTACATCTATGCCCCTAATACAAAGTCACCCACATTCGTAAAAGAAACACTACTAAAACTCAAAGCTCATATAAAACCTCACATACTTATAGTGGGGGACTTCAATGCACCACTCTCAACACTAGACAGAACCACAAATCAGAAACTCAACAAAGAAACAAAAGAATTAACAGAAGTTATGTCTCAACTGGGATTAACAGACATCTATAGAACATTCCATCCAAAGACAAAAGAATATATCTTCTTCTCTGCTCCACATGGAACCTTCTCTAAAATCAACCACATACTAGGTGACATAACAAACTTCAACAGATACAAGAGAATAGGAATAGTCCCCTGTATCTTATCAGACCACCATGCTTTAAAATTGGAATTCAACAACACCACAAATAGCAGAAAACCTGCAAACTCATGGAAACTGAACAATGTGCAATTGAACCACTCCTGGGTCAAAGAAGAAATAAAGAAAGAAATTAAAGACTTTCTAATATTCAACGAGAATGAGGATACAACATACCCGAACTTATGGGACACCTTGAAAGCAGTGCTGAGAATGAAGTTCATTGCATTAAGTGCGCATATGAAGAAAACAGAAGATAGTCACATAAGAGAATTAACAGCCCAATTGAAAACCTTAGAAAACAGAGATGCGAATTCACCCCGAAGGAGTAGATGCCAGGAAATAATCAACTTGAAGGATGAAATCAAGAAAATAGAAACAAGGAAAACAATACAAAAAAAAAAAAATCAATGCAACAAAGAGTTGGTTTTCTGAGAAAATCAACAAGATAGACAAACCTTTATCCAAATTAATGAAAAAGCAGAGACAGAACATGCAAATTAATAAAATCAGAAATGAAATGGGGAACATAACAACAGACACAGAGGAAATCCAGACAATTTTCAGGTCATACTTTGAAAATCTGTATTCCTCAAAAATTGAAAATTCAAAGGAAATGGACAAGTTTCTGGATAACTTTTACTTACCAAAATTAAATCAAGAACAAACAACTTAAATAGACATATAACCCGCAATGAAATAGAAGCAGTCATCGAAAGCCTTCCAACCAAAAAAAGTCTAGGGCCAGATGGATTCAGGGCAGAATTCTACCAGACATTCAAGGAAGAACTAATACCACTACTCCTCAAACTGATCCACAAGATATAGAAACAGAAGGTTCAATGCCAAACTCTTTTTATAAGGCCAAAATAACTTTGGTACCCAAACCTCACAAAGACACAACTAAGAAAGAAAACTGCAGACCAATATCGCTGATGAACATCGATGCAAAAATACTCAATAAAATACTGGCAAACTGAATTCAAGAATACATCAGAGAAATCATACTCCGTGACCAAGTAGGCTTCATCCCTGGAATGCAGGATGGTTTATCATACGAAAATCTATCAAGGTGATCCACCATATAAACAAACAGAAAAAGAAAAACCATGTGATTATCTCCCTAGATGCTGAAAAATCTTTCTACAAAATTTAACACCCTTTCATGATAAAGGTCTTGGAGAGGTCAGGGATAACAGGAACATACCTAAACATAATAAGAGCAATATACAGCAAACCAATTGCCAACATCAAACTGAATGGAGAGAAACTTAAGCCAATTCCTCTAAAATCAGGAACAAGACAAGGCTGTCCTCTCTCTCCATATCTCTTCAATATCGTATTAGAAGTACTGGCTTGTGCTATAAGACAACAAAAGGAGATCAAGGGGATCCAAATTGGAAAGGAAGAAGTCAAACTGTCTCTATTTGCAGCTGATACGATAGTTTACATAAGCGACACAATAAACTCTACCAGGGAACTCCTACAGCTGATAAACACCTTCAGCAAACTAGCAGGATACAAGATAAACTCAAAAAAATCAGTAGCCCTACTTTTTTCACAGGACAAAGAGACAAAGAAAGAAATCAGAGAAACATCACCCTTTACAATAGCCACAAGCAACATAAAGTATCTTTGGGTAACGCTTACCAAACACTTAAAAGATCTATATAATAAGAACTTTGTGACTCTAAAGAAAGAAAGTAAAGAAGATACCAGAAAATGGAAATATCTCCCATGCTCTTGGATAGGTAGGATAAACATAGTAAAAATGGTAATCTTACCAAAAGCAATCTACCGATTCAATGCAATCCCCATTAAATCCCACCACAATTCTTCACCGACCTTGAAAGGATAATAATCAACTTTATATGGCAAAACAAAAGACCCAGGATAGCCAAAACAACCCTATTCAATAAAAGAACTGCAGGAGGCATCACCATTCCTGACTTTAAGCACTACTACAGAGCTATAGTTCTGAAAACAGCCTGGTATTGGCATAAAAATAGACAGGTAGACCAATGGAATCTAATTGAAAATCCTGATATTAATCCACGAACCTATGAACACCTGATTTTCGACAAAACAGCTAAACTTATACAATGGGGCGAGGACAGCATCTTCAACAAATGGTGCTGGCACAATTGAATGAGGGTGTCTAGAAGACTGCACAGACCATGTCTGTCGCCATGCACAAAACTCAAGTCCAAATAGAGCAAAGACCTCAACATCAATCCAGCCATATTGATCCTCTTAGAAGAGAAAGTAGGAGGTACCCTTTAACAAATTGGTATAGGAGAACGCTTCCTGAATATAACTCCAGGGGCACAGACACTGAGAGAAACAGTTAATAAATGGGACCTCTTCAAACTTAGAAGCTTCTGTAAGGCAAAGGACACAGTGGACAAGACCAAACGGCAGCCTACAGACTGGGAAAAGATTTTCACCAATCCTATATCTGACAAAGGGCTGATCTCCAAAATATACAAAGAACTCAAGGAACTAGTCAACAAAACACCAAATAACCCTATTTAAAAATGAGGTACATAACTGAAGAAAGAATTCTCAATAGAGGAAATCAAAAATGCTGAAAGACACTTAAGAAAATGCTCCACATCCTTAGCTATCAGGGAAATGCAAATCAAAACAACTTTGAGATACCATCTTACCCCTGCCAGAATGGCTAAAATTAGAAACACCAGTGATGACTTATGTTGGAGAAGATGTGAATGGCACTTGAAGAAACCATACTGAATGAGGTAAACCAGTCACAAAAAGAGGAACACAGTATGTACTCACTCATATATGGACTTTAGACCTAGGGCAAAGGATCACATATAATTCACACCAGCCTATAATTCACATCACCAGAAGAACTAGGATAGAAGGTGTATTCTAAGAGATTCACATAAAGTTCCTCACAGAACTGGGAAGGGACAAGTCCCCCAGAGCTCAGTTGAAGTGGGGGGGCAGCAAATGGAAAGAGAAGTAGCAGAAAATGAGGGGGAGGAAAGGAAAACATGTGCGACCAGGAAGATTGAGCCTGGTTAGGAATAGAAGACAGGAAAGTGAGAGACAGAGACAGAGAGAGAGTGAGAGATCATAAAAGAGGGAGCCAATATTGGTTTGAAGATAAAATTGAACACAAAGAAAGGTCTAGAAAACTACAAGTCTGCTCCCAACTAACCATTTGAGCTTCCGTGGAAAGGCTATCATAAATGCCCTTCCTGAAGAGTGAGATCAACAACAAACTTATCCATGGAGTCCTAAACTTGTGCTTGATGGAAACAGGAGCAAACACCCATACATAAACACTGAGTCGAAGTAGAACCCGGATGCAGATGGAGAGGACAAGACCAGGCTGCAGAAACACATAGAGACAGCTTACCTGAACAAGAAGGAGCTAATGGGCCAGCAGACTGATAGCTGGGAAGCCAGCATGGGACTGACTCAGGCCCTCCTGAATATGCCTCTCAGCCAGAAGGACTGAGCAGTCTAAGGGACCTCAGACAGTGGAGCCAGGATGTATCCCTGTTGCACAAAAGGACCTTGTGAACACATCCCCCATGGAGGGATAACTGCCTTAACCTAGAGACAGGAGAGAAGCCCTAGTCCCTACTTCACATGACCTGTCAGATCTACATGACCCCAACTGGATGGCATTCCCCTACATATTGAATTGGGGTGGGGGGGATGCGAGGGGAGGGTGGTTAGAGTGCATTGAGAGGGCAGAGAGGGTAAAAGGGAGGGAAGGAGGGAGGGAGGGATAGAGGGAGGGAGGGAAGGAGGGGAGAGAGGGAACTGGGATCGACATGTAAAATAATAAATTAAATTAAAAAATAATGCTTTGACTCCAATATTTAAGTTGAAGCACAAGTTACTGGGGGAAAGGATTTCTATTTTTGTTTCCACAGAAAATAAAAAGATGTGGATTTCTTCCAGACTAATGTGGTTTGATCACGCCAGACCACCTGAAACAGAGTACAAGGTGATCCTACATTCAAAACAGTTGGACAAAGCAGCCCTACAGACTACAGCCAGGATTTCTGAATCTTCTTCGAATCCCCATGACAGCGCCCCTTACCAGCAGAATGTAGTTTGGAAAGAACGATGCCCACGTTCCCAAATATTGTGTATAAATGTTTGTTTTCATTTAATTGGACTTTGTTATATAAAATAAAATAATAAAGTAAAAAAATCTAAAATACTTTTTAAGGTTTAAATAAGAATAGAAGTTAGAAAATATGAAATAGTGCACAGAATGTACTGAAACTTTGATGTCCATTTAAAAGTTGTACTTATTTAAATAAGACATATATGGTCTGGTTCTTTAAGTCCCCCCCAAGAATGGGTGTTTTGCATGCACATATGTCTGCATGCATACTACAATCACTCAGTGTTCTGGAAGGATTGAATTGGGATACAGATCACTTGAAACTGGAGTGAAGAAGGGTTGTGATCCATCACTAAGTACTAGGAATGAAAGGGAGGTTCTCTAGGAGAGCAGCCAGTACACTTAACTTATAAGCCATTTCCTCAACCTATGTAGTTTATTGAGACAAGTTCTTCTTAGATAGAGCACAGTGGCCTTGAAATCACCTTCCTCAATGCAAATCAAAACAACTTTGAGATACCATCTTACCCCTGCCAGAATGGCTAAAATTAGAAACACCAGTCATGACTTATGTTGGAGAGGATGTGGAGAAAGTGGAACACTCCTCCACTGCTGGTGGGAGTGCAAACTCATACAGCCATTTTGGAGATCAGTATGGCGGTTCCTCAGGAAAATGGGAATTAGTTTACCACAAGACCTGGCAATCCCCCTCTTAGGCATATACCCAAAGGATTCACATCAATGCAACAAAGACATCTGTTCAACTATATTCATAGCAGCACTATTTGTAATAGCAAGAACCTGGAAGAAACCTAGATGCCCTTCAATTGAAGAATGGTTAATGAAGATGTGGCACATCAACACAATGGAATACTACTATGCAGAAAAAAATAATGGTATCTTGAAATTCGCAGGCAAGTGGATGGCACTTGAAGAAACCATCCTGAATGAGGTAACCCAGTCACAAAAAGAGAAACACAGTATGTACTCACTCATATATGGATTTTAGAACTAGATCAAATGATCACCAGCCTATGATTCACATCACCACAGGAACTAGGATACAAGTTGTATTCTAAGAGATTCATATAAAGTCCCTCACAGAACTGGGAAGGGACAAGTCCACCAGACCTCAGGTAAAGTGGGGGAGGACAGCTAATGGAGAGAGAAGTAGGAGAAAATGAGAGGGAGGAGAGCTAGGCATGTGCGACCAGGAGGATTGAGCCTGGTTAGGAATGGAAAATAGGAAAGAGAGAGAGAGAGAGAGAGAGAGAGAGAGAGAGAGACAGAGACAGAGACAGAGACAGAGACAGAGAGAGAACATAAAAGAGGGAGCCAATATTGGTTTGAAGATAAAGTTGAACACAAAGAAAGGTCGAGGGAACTACAAGACTGCTCCCAACTAACAATCTCAGCTTCCGTGGAAAGGCTATCATAAATGCCCTTCCCGGAGAGTGAGATCAACAACTAACTTCTCCATGGAGTCCTCAACTAATGCCTGTTGAAAACAGGAGCAAACACCCATACATAAACACTGAGTCGAACTAGAACCCAGAAGCAGATGGAGAGGACAAGACCATGCGGTAGAAGTACATAGAGACAGCTTACCTGAACAAGGAAGAGCTAAGGGCCACTAGACTGATAGCTGGGAAGCCAACAGGGGACTGACTCCCCTGAATATGGGTCTCAGCCAGAAGGTCTGAGCAGTCTAAGAGACCTCAGACAATGGAGCCAGGATGTATCCCTGGTGCACAAAAGGACTTTGCAAACATATCCCCCATGGAGGGATAACTGTCTTATTCTAGAGATAGGAGAGAAGCCCTAGTCCCTACTTCACAGGACCTGTCAGATCTATATGACCCCAACTGGATGGCATTCCCCTACATATGGTATTGTGGTGGGGGGTTGGGAGGGGAGGGTGTTTAGAGTGCATGGGAGAGGGCAGAGAGGGCAAAAGGGAGGGAAGGACGGAGGAAGGGCTGGAGGGGAGGGAGGGAGGGAGGGAGAGGGAACTGGGATCGACATGTTAAATAATAAATTAAAAAAAAAAAAAGAACGCTTTGACTCCAAAATTTAAGTTGAAGAACAAGTTACTGGGGAAAAGTATTTCTATTTTTGTTTCCACAGAAAATGAAAAGATGTGGATTCCTTCCAGACTAATGTGGTTTGATCACGCCAGACCGCCTGAAACAGAGTACAAGCTGATCCTACATTCCAAACAGCTGGACAAAACAGCCCTACAGACTACAGCTAGGATATCTGAATCTTCTTCGAATCCCCCAAGACAGCGCCCCTTACCAGCAGGAAGTAGTTTGGAAAGAACGACACCCAAATTCCCAAATAATGTGTATAAATGTTTGTTTTCATTTAATTGGGCTTTGTTATATAAAATTAAATAAAAAAAAAAAAAAAAAAAAAAAAAAAAGAAATCACCTTCCTCATGCCTCACCATACGCAAATGCTGGTATTGCAGTTAAAAAAAAAACTCAAAACTTGGCTAGTGATTTATACTATTTCCAGAACATTACAACACAAGGATGAAAATGTTAACACAATTTAAAAGTATATTGTATCAATATTTTGATATTACCAAGTTGCTCTGGCATTATTCTAATAAAACCAAGAAACTAGTTACAGATCCATGGGTAGAATTCAATTTCCCATTCTCACCACAGAGTCTTGTTTGGTGGCACTCTTCCTGGATTCCAACTTGGAGGATACTGGCCCATCTAGACAGAAAAATTAAAAAAGGAAAACTTCATTAGTTCTCACTAATTTCCAGTTTTCACTAATTTCCAAAGCATTTCCAGGTCCAAATGTCATTCACATTTTCCACTCTTCTGGCAGGGACAGGGAAGAACTCGACAGGAATACAATAGTACTCCACCTTAGGATCCCCCAAATAGCCTGACACCTATGGAAATTCCACCAGAACTGATATCTTTTTGCAGAGTGCTGCTAACCTTTCCAGCTTGCTCTCAGGCAAACTTGCCCTTTCAGGAAACTCAGGATGCAGCATCCACTACCTGTTTTCTACATGTATCATACTTTCCCTAAGTTCACATCATATACTTTTTGAGAAAAATACACTTATAGATAACTCAAGAAATACACATGAATATTTAAATTTCTGAATTATATTCTTTCTTAATGTTATTTCATTTAATACCTACATGAGATACACATCTTTCCCAGCTTCTGTGTGTAGTGAGTGATAATTGAAGAGGTCCTGACAAATACAATCTACTAAATAAGCAATGATTAAATAACATAACTAATTAAGAAGTACCCAAATTATTTTACTGGTAGGCTTTAACAAATCCATTGACATTTGCCTGCATAATAGCCATTACAGCGAAACAGGTTATATGTAAATGGATTTAGAACAATGAGATAATAGCTATGGAAGAGAGTAAAGTTTTTATTATGGCTAGATATAGGAAACCCTTACTAAGGCACCAAAGCTAACCTTCAATACATACATTAGTTGGCATGCTTAAAATTTTTCCCAAGAAAGGGCTAGAGAGATGGGTTCAATGTTAAGGGTCCAGTTGGCTCTTCCTTGGGACCTGTGCTTAATTCCCCGCAGCTACACAGCAGCTCACAGCCATCTGTAATTGCACTTCTAGGGGATCTGATGTCTTGTTCTGACCTTTTCCGGTATCAGTCATGCATGTGATACACAGAAACGTGATGGTAGAGATGACAGAGTCATGGAATATCTGCCAAGGAGAGTTGCTAACAGGGAGTGCATCCAGCCCAATAGAAAGAAGTGGCTTGCAGTCAACAAAGCTGAATAGAGTTGGAGATCTAAGAGGATTTTGACATCACATGGAGATGGAAAGATTGGAGTTTGCCCATTCGTTTCTCAGTCTTCCTTGGCCCAGTATTTCCTCACTCTTCTCTTTATTTGGAATGTTGATGTATATCCTGTGCCATTATATATTAGAAGTATATGATCTGCTTTTTGATTTTGATTTTAATGGGTGATTACAATTAAGAGATTGCAGGATTCTCAGAAGCAACATTGAACTTTCTAACATTGTTGAGATACTGTGATAGACTTTGGGGGCTTCTAGAGTTGAAAAAAATGTATTTTGCAATGATATTATTATAAACTTCTAGTGCTAGTGAGTGACAGTTTAAAAGTAGCTGGCCCACATACTTTCACAGGGAGTGCCACTGATAGGAGGGTTGTCTTTCTTGGATTTGGGGTGGGTATGTTCATTTGGAGGGAGGGTGACACTGTGTGGGCAGGCTTAGAGGTTTCCTATGCTCATAATACCTTCCAGAATTTCAATAGACTTCCTATTGCCTACAGAATGTAGGATTCTCAGCTCGTTCTCCAGACGCGCAACTACCTGTACACCAGCATTTTATATGCCATGATGAAAATGGACTGAATCTCTGAAAATATAAGTGAGCCACTTCAAATAAATGTTTCATTTATGCTCTTATCTCTTTCTCTCTCTCTCTATCTCTCTCTCTCATGCTCTCTCACACTCTATCTTTCTTTTGTCTTTCCCTCCCCAGGCTAAATCTTCCTAGTCCCACCTGATTTTTCTCTCCTCCCCTACTCTTTATTCTGGCATCCTCTCCACTCACACCCCCCACACTCCCAGTATGCTAAGAAGATCTAGTTCTATTCCCCTTCTATGAGGGAACTTGTATGAATCTCTTAGAATCATCCTTGTATTCTAGTTTCTAGCATTATGAAATATAGGCTGGTGATCCTTTGCTCTATGTCGAAAATATATATATGAGCGAATACATACCATGTTCTTATTTTGCTGACTGGGTTACCTCATTCAGGAGGTTTCCTTCAAGTTCCATCCATTTGCCTGTGATTTTCAAGATTCCATTGTTATTTTTTCCACAAAGCAGTATTCCATTGTGTAAATGTCCCACATCTTCTTCATCCATTCTTCATTGGAGGGACATCTAGGATGCTTCCAGGTTCTTGCTATTACAAATAATGCTGCTATGAACATAGTTAAACACATTTTTTGTTGCATGGATGTGGATCATTTGGGTATATGCATAAGAGTAAGATTGCCAGGTCCTGTGGTAGACCAATTCGCATTTTACTAAGGAACTGTGATGAAGATCTCCAAAATGGCTGTACAAGTTTCCAATCCCAACAGCAATGTAGGAGTACTCCCTTTTCTCCACATCCTCTCCAGCATAAGTTCTCATTAGTGTTCCTGATTGTAGCCATTCTTGCAGGAGAAAGATGGTATCTCAGAGTTGTTTTGATTTGCATTTCACTAATAGCTAAGGATGTTGAGCACTTGCTTAAGTGTCTTGCAGGCTTTTTGATTTCCTCTATTGAGAATTCTCTCTTCAGTTCTATACTCCTTTTTTAATAGAGTTATTTGGTGTTTGGGTGACTAGTTTCTTGAGTTATTTGTATATTTTGGAGATGAGCCCTATGTCAGATGTAAGGTTGGTGAAGATATTTCCCCACAGTGTGTGCTGACTTTTGGTCTTGTCAACTGTGTCCTTTGGTTTACAGAAGCTTCTCAGCTTGAGAAAGTCCCATTTATTAATTGTACATCTCAGAGTCTGTGCTACTAGATTTATGTTTAGGAATGAATCTTCTGTACCAGTTTCTTCAAGGGTACCTACCACTTTCTCTTCGAAGATATTCAGTGTGGCTGGATTTATGTTGATGTCCTTGATCCATTTGGATTTGAGTTTTGTGCAAGGCTATAGATATGGGTCTATCTGCAGTCTTCTACACACTATCATTTGTTGAAGATGCTTTCCTGCTCCCATTGTATACTTTTAGCTGTTTTGTCAAAAATCATGTGTTCATAGGTGTGTGGGTTAATATCAAGATTTTTGATTTGATTACTTTGATCTACTTGTATATTTTTCTGCCAATACTAGGCTGTTTTCACGAATATAGCTCTAGTCAGGGATTAAAGTCAGGGATGGTGATGCCTCCTAAAGTTCCTTTGTTGTACAGGGTTGTTTGGCTATCCTGGGTCTTTTGTTTTTCTATATAAATTTGATTATTATCCTTTCATGGTCGGTGAAGAATTGTGCGGATATTGATGGGGATTGCATTCAATCTGTAGATTGCTTTTAGTAAGATTTCCATTTTTACTATGCTTATCCTATCTATCCAAGAGCATGGGAGATCTTTCCATTTTGTGGTATCTTCTGAAATTTATTGGTTTAAATAAACAGTTCTTGATATATAGGTCTTTCACTTGTTTGTTAAGCATTACCCCAAGATACTTTATGTTGTTTACGGTTATGGTAAAGGTTGATGTTTCTCTGTTTTCTATGTCAGTCCCATTGTCCTCTGTATACAGTAGGGCAACAGATTTTTTTTTAGTTGATCTTGTATAATGGTAGTTTGCTGAAGGTGTTTATTAGCTGTAGGAGTTCCCTGATAGAAATTTTTGGGTCACTTATGTATACTGTAATATATCTGCAAATAGTTAAATTTTGGCTTATTCCTTTCCAATTTGTATCCCCTTGATCTCATTTTTTGTCTTATTCCTTTAGCTAGAACATCAAGTACAATATTGAAGCAATATGGAGAGAGTGTAGCCTTGTGTTGTTCCTGGTTTTAGAGGAATTGCATTAAGGTTCTATCCATTCAGTTTGATGTTGGCTGTTGATTTAATATATATGCTTTTATCATGTTTAGGTATGTTCCTGTTATCCTTGATCTCTCCAAGCCCTTTATCATGTAAGGGTATTGGAATGTGAAAAAGGCTTTTTCAGTAAACCCTGGTTTTTTTTTTTTTCACTTTGTTTATATGGTGTATTACATCAATCGACTTTTATATGTTCACCCATCCCTGCAACACAGGGATGAAGCCTGTTGGTCATGTTGGATAATTTCTCTGATGTGTTCTTGGATTTGATTTGCCAGTATTTTATTGAGTATTTTTGCATCTATGTTCATGAGGGATATTGGTCTATCCTTCTCTTTCTTAGTTGTGTCTTTGTGTGTCTATGGTACCAAGGTAACTGTGGCCTTGAAAAAAATGTTTGGGAATGAACATTTTGTCTCTATTGTGTGAAACAATTTGAGGAGTATTGGTATTAGTTCCTTTTTGATTTGCTGGTAGAATTCTGCACAAATGCCAACAGGCCCTCGGCCTTATTTTGTTGGGAGGCTTTCATTGACTGCCTAAATTTCATTGACGGTATTGGTCAGTTTAAGTTGCTTATCTGTTCTTGATTTCCTTTTGGTAAGTGATAGTTATCCAGAAATTTCTCCATTTCCAATGAATTTTCAAATTTTGTGGAGTATAGGTTTTTAAAGTACAACCTGAAAATTGTCTTCACTTCCTCAGTGTCTGTTATTATGTCCACCTTTTTGTTTCTGATTTTGTTAATTTGTGTGTTCTCTCTCTGCTTTTCAGTTTAGTTTGGATAAAGGTTTGTCTATCTGGTTGAGTTTCTTAAAAAAAAAAAAAAAAAAACAACCCTTTGTTGCATTGATGTTTTGTATCATTTTCCTTGTCTCTATTGATTTGTGCCCTCGAATTGATTATTCCCTGGCATCTACTCTGGGGTGACTTTGCTTCTTTTTGTTCTAAGTCTGTTAGCTGTGCTATTAATTCTCTAATGTGACTATCCTCAGTTTTCTTTATATGGGCTCTTATGAAATGAACTTCCATCCTTCGTAGAAATCTTTTCTTTTATTTATTTATTTTTTTAATTTTATATAACAAAGTCCAATTAAATGAAAACAAACATTTATACACAATATTTGGGAATCTGGGCGTCGTTCTTTCCAAACTACTTCCTGCTGATAAGGGGTGCTGTCTTGGGGGATTCGAAGAAGATTCAGATATCCTAGCTGTAGTCTGTAGGGCTGTTTTGTCCAGCTGTTTTGAATGTAGGATCAGCTTGTACTCTGTTTCAGGCGGTCTGGCGTGATCAAACCACATTAGTCTGGAAGGAATCCACATCTTTTCATTTTCTGTGGAAACAAAAATAGAAATCCTTTTCCCCAGTAACTTGTTCTTCAACTTAAATTTTGGAGTCAAAGCGTTTTTTTTTTTTTTTTTTTTTTTTAATTTGTTATTTTACATGTCGAGGAGATTGACTCATAGAAATCTTTTCAATGTTTAACATGAGTTTGTGTATGTTGTGTCCTCATTGTCATTGAATTCTAAGAAGTCATCCATTTCTTTCTTTATATCTTCTTGACCAGGAATGGTCCAATTGGACATTGTTCAGTTTCCATGAGTTTGTAGGGTTACTTCGAGATTTGTGTTGTGGTTGAATTCTAGCTTTAAAGCATGGTGGTCTGATAAGATACATAGGAATATTCCAATTTCTTTTTTTAATTTGGTGAGGGTTTTTTATGTGGCCTAGTATGTGGTTGATTGTAGAGTTGGTTCAATATGGATTTGAGAGGAAGGTATATTATTTGTGTTTGGTTGTAATGTTCTGTAGATGTATCTTAAACCCAATGTAGACATAGCTTCTGTTAGTTCTTGATTCTTTATCAAGTTTTTGTATGGTGGTCCTGTCTAGTGGTATGAGTGGAGTGCTGAAGTGTCCCACTAGGAGTGGATGAGGTTTTACATGAGCTTCAAGATTTAGTAGAGTTTCTTTTACGAATGTGGGTGCCTTTGTATTTGGGGCATAGATGTTCAGAATTGAGAATTTGCCCTGATGGATTTCTCCTATGATGAAAATGAAATGACTGTTTTCATCTCATTTGATTGATTTTGGTGTGATGTCTAACATGTTAGGTATTAGGATAGCTATACCTGCTGGCTTCTTGGGTCCACTTCATTGGAAGATCTTCTCCCAACCCTTTACCCTGAGGGAATGTCTGTCTTTGAAACTTAGATGTGTTTTTTGTATGCAGCAAAACCATCAATTCTGTCTTTGTATCCATTCTTTTATCCTGTGAATTTCCATAGGTGAGTTAAGACCATTAATGTTAAGGGATAATAAGGACCACTGATTGTTAATGCTTATTTGTTTTAGATTTTTTGTAGGTGCTGGTATTGTGAATATATTATCCATGCTTTAACTTTGGTTTTGGTGAATTGGGATTATCTATTACTTATGTCTTTGTGAGCATAGTTAACTTCCTTGGGTTGGAGTTTTCGTTCCAGAAATTTCTATAGGGCTGGATTTGGAGATATTCATTATGAAAATCCAGCTCTGTCATTAAATATGTTGTTACCTCTATCTATAATGATTGAGAGTTTTGCTGGGTATAGTAGCCTTGTCAGGCATCTGTGGACTCTCATACTTGTAGAACATCTACCCAGGACATTCTGATCTTGAGAATTTCCATGGAGAATTTAAGTGTAATTTTGATCATTCTACCTTTATATGTTATCTGAAATTTTTCTCCTGCTGCTCTTAATATTCTTTCTTTTTTCTGTATGTTAGGTGCATTGATTACTATGTGTTGTGAGGTCTTTATTCTTTGGTCCAGTCTATTTGGTGTTGGGTTTTCTTCTTGTGCTTTTATGGGCAAGTCTTTATTCAGATTGGGAAATTTTTCTTCAACGATTTTGTTGAACATGTTTTCCACACCTTTGAACTGGGCTTCTTCACCTTCTTCTACACCCATTAGTCTTATCTTTTGCTTTAACCAGTGTCCCACATTTCCTGGATGTTTTGTGTTAAGGATTTATTGGACTTATGATTTTCTTTGGTCGATGTATCTATTTTCTCTAGTTTATCTTCAGCCCCTGAGATTCTCTCTTCACTCTCTTGTATTCTGTTGGTTTTTCTTGAGTCTGTAGTTCCTGATCATTTGCCCACTTTTTCTATTTCCAGCATTCCTTCAGTTTGTGTTTTCTTTATTGTCTCTATTTCTGTTTTCATGTCTTGAACTGTTCCTTCAACTCTTTGATATTTTTTCTTGGATTACCTTGCTTTCTTTAAGCACTCACAAAAATGCCCCACACAAATTATATTTCTACATTCTGATCTTGCTTCTTCAAGCAATAATGCTGGTTACACTGCTCTATCTTATATATTCTTTAAAGGTTTTATGTAGTATAACTCCTCGTTATCCAGTGTAGGTTGAGTATTCCTTATTGGAAGTGCCTGGCACTGTGTTTGCAATTTTATATGATCTGGGAATTCCTTCTGTATATATTTTGTCTTATTGGTTGATGAATAAAATAATGATTGATTGATTGGCCAGCCAGAAAATATAGGCAGGACTACAAGATGAGAATGCTGCAAAACACAGGTGGAGGGATAGTGATTTAGTGCACCAAAGAAGTAACAGGATGGAGAATTCTCCCATAAGCCAAATCCAGGTGGAAATACATGATTATAGAAATGGGTTAATAATTAAGACAGAGATAGCCAATAAGAAGCCCAACCACCAGCCAACTGTTGTATACCCAATATACCATCTGTGTATTCATTTATGACTAAAGGGTGTCAGAGTCAAACAGGATGAAGAATATATATATATATATATATATATATATATATATATATATATAGAGAGAGAGAGAGAGAGAGAGACAGACAGACAGACAGAGAGAGAGAGAGATGTGTGTTTATAGACCTTAAGTGTTGAACATCAAAAATTTAAAATCTGCTCTATGAAATGCTTCAAAATTCACAAAGTTTTGAGTGCTACATACACCCACAGTGTCATTGAGAGCACTCTGGATTCCTGAATTTCCATAGTTCGGGTGGACACTTGCCTTAAACTGTGTGGAAGAAGAATACAGATCGGAACAAGGAGCTACAAAGGATTTTGCTGTTTGGTTGTTTTTGAGGTAGAGTCTTACTAAGCAATTCTCAGAATGGCCTGGAACTCACTCTGTAGATGAGGCTGCCCTCACGCTCACAGAAATCCTCCTGCTTCTGCACCTCAACTGCTAGAATTAAAGGGATGTGCTACCATATCTGGTCTAACATTATTTACCCGGTTTAAAAAAATAAGTAAGTCTATAATTACAAGCAGTTGTGTTATTTACCCAAAAAATTTTCTCTAGAAATATAAGTAAAAGCAGTGCCTATACTTCACAAATGTCTACTCACAGATTATTTTAAAGGTAAAGTGAGATGAAAAGATAACATAAGGGAGATTTTAGAGTAATGAAAATGTTTAAATACTATGCTTCCTCCTCCTCCCTCTTGAAGGAAAGGTGAGGTTCTGAATAGACCCTCCAACACAGTTGGAGGAGAGAGAATAGCTCCTTTCAGTGAAGGTCAGCACAGTATATAGGGACCATATGGGAAGTGCTCTGGAATAATTAAAACAGCAGTTGTATATACAAGGTTCTTTTGTGCACCAGGAATACATCCTGGTTCCACTGCCTGAGGTCCCTTAGACTGCGAAGTCCTTCTAGCTGAGACCCATGTTCCCATGGAGGGCACTCCCTTAACCTAGAGACAGGAAAGAAGTCCTAGTCCCTACTTCAAATGACTTGACAGATTTATATGTCCCCACCTGGATGGCATTGCCCTACATGTGGAATTGGGTGGGGGGATGGGAGGGGAGGGTGGTCAGGGTACATGTGAAGGGGGAGAGAGGGTAAGAGGTAGGGAGGGAGGGAGAGGGAGAGAACTGGGATCGACATCTAAAAGAAAAAATAATAATAATAATAATAATAATAATAATAATAATGACAATGATAATAACAGCAGTCTTAAATGCAGATCCAATTAGCTGAACCATAAGTCAGAATCACATTCAACAGCTCTCATCGTGTTATCCTACTGTCTGTCAGCTTATGTCTAATATGTGCCCTGAACACTGCACAGATTTGAACAGAGCATGGTGTTTTTGAAGATTTTCAACAAATTAGAAGTTTATTAAAATAACAGCATAAGGTGCATATATAAATACTCACACCTTGAATTCCCTCAGCTTTACACCTATGTAAAGAATTCTGATATTTTCAAGGTTTTCTTTTTAAATTGGCGTGTGTGTGTGTGTGTGTGTGTGTGTGTGTGTGTGTGTGTGTGTGTGTCTTTCTTTCTTTCTTCCTCTTATTCTTTCTTTCTACCTTTCTATCAACATGGGGGTCATGTCCATGAAAGGTACAGTGGCCAATGAGGCCAGAGGCATTGGATCCTCTAAAGATGAAGTTTACATGGACCTTGAGCTATTCAATATGTGTGCTAGGAACTGAACTCAGGTCCTCTGCAACAGCAATATGTGCTTTTAAAAGCTGAGTCACCTGTTCATCTCAAAAACAATTCTGATTTTTAAAATAGGAAGGTCATAAGTTTGAGTGGAATGGTGCTTATTTTTATATTTATATGTTCAATGTGGAAGGCAGGATACAAGCTCTAGAGAAATTTTACCTGGGTAAATAACACAACTCTCAAGATGTATTTTACATAAAACCCAAACAAAAAACAACAGAACCACACACAATGCCAAACTATTATCTACTGTATATAGCCACACAAGTTAAACAAAGGTTGCTGTTGGTATTTAGGAGTCACTATAGGATTGAGGGAGGATGATGTGCATATGCTTTTTGTGTTTCTTTGTTAGCTTGTCATTTTTTGTGTTGCATTTTGTTTTCTGAAATGGTTTCATTATGTACCCCTAGCTGGCCTGGAATTGGGTATGCATACCCAATTACCTGAAAATGAAAATGATTTCCCTTTTTGACTCAGAGTACGATTCAAACGTGTCTGACAACATACACAGATATTTTTGGAAATATGTGACCATATACTTCCCAATAATCCAACTTAACCAGTATGATAAACGTATTTACAGAGTGACATCTCCCATCACCTTATCATACTGGTTAATGAATAAAGTATTGTTGGTCAATAGGAAAGCAAGACAGGTAGTACTAGGAGACAAGAAGGATTCCAGGAAGTAGTAAGGAGGAGTCAGCATGGAGAGACTGGGGAGACCAGATGCCGGCCCCATTCCCCGTAAGATGAAACCACTTGGAAATTCTTAGATTAACAGAAATGGGTTAATACTTAAGACAGAACTAGCCAATAAGAAACTAGTACCTGGCCAACAGCATTATATCAAATATAGAGTCTCTGTGTGTTATTTGGGGCTAGGGTGGTGGTGGGCCCAGGCGCCGGGGGGAAAAAACCTACTACATACATGAAGGTTTGCAATGTGAAAGTGCTTGATTTAAGTCAGAGCCACATAGGTCATGGCCAACCATGAAATGTTCTAGTCACACAGTTTGGGAGACACAGTTTGGGAGGTTTTATTTTGTTTTGATTTTTAGTTTTTTGAAAGAGCATCTCTCTGTGTGTAGCTCTGGCTATCCTGGAAATCACTCTGTAGACCAGGCTAGACACAAAATCAGAGATCTACATGTCTTTGCCTCCCAAGTGCTAGGACTAAAGCCATACACCAACACTGCCCAAGTAAAAGTCAGATTATAAAAGTAAACAAATTCATAAAATACTGTGGAGAATCAGAAATTACTTTTGAATTCTTCAAGTTAAAGACTCAAATATCACCATGTATTCAATATATAATCCAGATGACTGATACCCCTATCATTTTACAAATTCATCATTCCCAATTGTGATTATGCTTCCAAAGGTAAAAAAAAAAATCAACAAAATCAGCAACAAAAGGAAATTAAACACCAGGGAATTCCTGTTTCAAGTACAGTAAATCTTACAGAGTGTGTACCATCCCAACAAATGGTCTACAGAGACGATCAAAGCATGGTTGACCCATCATAGTGGCATCGTCTATATATTTGTCCCACTCCAAGCATTGTTACTACTTGAAGTCTTCAATATTTGCAGTGTAATATATATTTACATTTTAGTGAAATATGACTCTCAAAATGATTGCTGACGTCCATAGGTAGTTGAAGGTATATTCTACCCATGAAGATTTCTCTTTAATTCCACTTCAACTGGAAAGCACAATGCAAATGATTAGCTCTTTGGAAGTCATTAAAATGCTAACTTAGTAAATCACCAGCAGAGGTACTAAATACATCTTTGAAGGGCTAAGCTCCCTGGGATTATTACAGTCATCAAACTCTAGACCTTGTCTTAACTTTTAAATCAATACTCTGAAATTTGCTTGATAATTAAAATAACCATTCAAAAATTCTTAAAGTATTGTTAATATGTAGTCACAATGCTATTCCACTTAAATACTTCTCATTCATTCTCCCCAAAAATAACTAATGGTACCTTATTAATAGCACTGTGCCTTTAAAGGACCTGTCAGGACATTTCCCTGAGAAAATGAGGTATCAGTCATTTTCATTAATGCTAATAAGCCAAAACCCAGAGTTAATGAAACAATTTCAAATAAAATCACCACTACAAAATCCTAAATACTGTTGGGTGAAAATGTTAATTTAAACTAAACTAAACTATTATATACAATATATATGGATACATGATATGTATTTAAAATATGGGTTATAAAAAACACTACCTCTGCCAAATGCTGTCTTTATAAAATCAGGTGAATATCCTGCTTTAGTTAGTCTGCAAACAAAAAACAAATTCTATGTTACTCATCAGAAAGAAACACCACATTTTAGGCAAAGGCCAATTCCAAAGCAGTTCCAAGCTCAAAATCTGCTGAAAAAAAAAAAAAGAAAAGAAAAAGAACAACCACTGATCTGCCCAGATCCATTTCTACAGTTCCACACTTCTTATGGAGGTCTGGCTTCTTCTTAGAGGTGCTCATGTTTACAACTGGATGTTTCTATAAATTGTACTTGGTTGAGTGCTATCTTACAGAGTATACATACATTCATGAAGTAGAACATACTAGATAAACTAGTAGAAATGTGTCATTTTATGACTAAGGAAACTGAGGCAGGGGCTTTAACTGACTCTGAAAGGAAAAGGTCAGGGCAACAGTGCAGAACTGCTCTGAGTTACCCACACTTCCCCTTGTAAAATTTAAAATTCCACTAAATGAGGAGACTATTGCATTTCTAAAGTTTGTATCTTTAAGTGTTACATTTCTAAAAAAGTGCTACTTAATTCCTGTTTCTTAGACTTGAAATAGAACAGCTTTATTTACTAGGAATGAAGTACTCTGAGAAAGCATCACAGTGTCAGAAAGGCATCCTTTCTTTTGCCCACTCTTGTTTTTTCTACACTCATCATTCTGTAATGTTTTTACCTGACACTTTTAATAGTGTGATTTGTAAAAGCATCTTGAAGTGTCCCTGAACTAACCAAACAAAAGTATTTCACACAAATTAAACTTCAGAGTACTAAAACTGACCAGATATTTTATAACATTATGAAATTTACTACATTTATTTTAAAAAAATATATTTATACAAGCATTACACAATGAAGAAACTATTTCAAATAAAGTATTCTTATGAATACTTACTTTTGTCTCATCAGAGCATTTTTTCTCTTTAATTCATTGACGTTTCTTTCCAAAGCACGAGCTTCCAGCTTGAAGAAAATAATAGATTTTGAAACTATATCTATAAAATCTCAAATGTCTAGAGCATGATGGCATATAACTTCACGACTAAAAACAGGTTAAGAATCTGCACTTATCTTTTTTCACCCCCATCACCATGCTTCTTTCAGTGACCCCCATCTCCTGACTTCTGCTGGAGTGCCAGACCTCTCCCAGAATGCCTATCCATGCAGGACCACCCTGAGTCCCCGCCTACCTGATCTTTGGCCCTCATGACCGGGACCCTGCTGGAGGTGAATCTGGGACCAGTTCAGGTCCAATCCCTGCCATACCCTTCCCTGGAAACTTCCGGGTTAGCCCTGAATGTAGCTCCCACCTACATCCAGTAGCCATCGAGAACACTCCTAGAACTTTGATCCACAAACCACCCACCCAGAATCTGCCCTCACCCCAACCTGTGCCCTAACTAGGCCACTGTCCCACTGCTTTCATTGAGCACTGGACCACAGAGCAGGTCCAATAATCCCGCCAACTTCAGGGAACTTCCTGGATCTATTCTGAGCACACTAAACCACATCAAGTCCCCTCCTGCATAATCTTTGAATCCCATCGCCTGGCCTCTGCCTGATACCTAAATAGCCAGGCCTCTGCCAGAGACCAGACTATCCATGCTGGACAACTGAGTCCCTGCCTACCTGATCATTGACCCCAATTGCCAGGCCCCTGCCTGAGAGGTAAGCTCCTAGAGAGTTTGGACCACACAGAGATACAGACATCGAACTCCTGACACACTTAAGCCCACTGGGGGAGTAGCATAAACAGGAGAGAAACCCCACATGTACCCATTGGAAGAAGTGAAGGTAAGGTGACAATACAAGAAAACACCTAACAATAGAAAGACAAGAAGGAAGTCATCAGAATCTAGGGAATCTACACCAACTACTAGACCTGAAGACTTGAAAGCAGATGAAGCAGAAGAGGAGGACTTAGAAAATATCGTCATAAAAATGACAGAGGCACTCAGAGACTATACGAGAAAATCCCTTAGAGAAATGAAAGGAAAAATATGCAAAAAAAAAAAATGGAAAAAAATGAACAAATTTCTTAAAGAAAGTAAGAAAAGTCAAGAAAAAAACAGATGAAGGAAATAATTCCAACAGTTCAAAACCTGAAAACTGAAATAGAGACAATCAAGAAAACACAAACTGAGGGAATGCTGGAAATAGAAAAATTGCACAAATAATAAGAACTATAGATGTAAGCATAACCAACAAAAACCAAGAGATGTAAGAGAGAATCTCGGGCACTGAAGATAAACAGGAGGAAATGATTCATTGACCAAAGAAAATCTTAACTCCAACAACTCCTTAACAGAAAACACCCAAGAAATGTTGGACACTGTGAAAAGGCCAACTCTATCAATAATATGTATAGAAGAACTTGAAAAAGCCCAGCTCAAAGGAGCAGAAATCATGTTCAACAAAATCAATGAAGAAAACTTATCCAAGTTGGAAAGGATACGTCCATGAAAATACAAGAAGTATATCGAACAACAAATAAACTGGACCAAGGAAAAAGAACCCCTCGACACATATAATCAAACATATGAATGAAGAAAGAATTTTAAGAGCAGCAAAGAAAAAAGACCAGGTAACATATAAAGGCAGACCAGTCAAAATTACACCAGACTTTTCCATGGAAACTCTCAAGGACCATAGGTCCTGGATATGTGGTTCTAAAAGTGCTAAAAGTCCATGGATGCCACCCCAGGATACTATGCCAGCAAAACTCCCAATCACTATAGACAGAAAAAAAGAATCAGCCAGATTTTCACAATACATATCTACATATCCAGGCCTACAGAAACTTCTGTAATGAAAACTCCAACACAAGGAAGTTATCTAGGCTCATGAAGACATAGGCAATAGATGACCCCAATTCATCAGAACCCAACTTAAAAACAGGGCAAATATATTCAGAATACCATGGCCAACAAAATATCTAAAGCAAATAAGCATTAACAATCAGTGGTACTTACTTTCCCTCAACATTAATGGTATTAAATCACATATAAAATGACACAGGCTAAATGGATAGCAGGACAGAATCCATCTTTCTGCTGAATACAAGAAACACAGATAAGCTTCAAAAGCAAACATTAACCCATAGCAAAGGGTAGTGAAAAGAACTTCCAATCAAATGGACCCAAGAAACAAGCAGGTATGGCTCTCCTAATATGTAATAAGTTAGATGTTTAACCAAAATCAATCAAAACAGATGAATAAAGTCATTTCGTATTCACCGTAGAGAAACCCATCAGCACAAAATCTCAATTCTGGACATATATGTCCCAAATACAAAGGCACCCACATTTGTAAGAGAAGCACTACTAAAACTCAAAGTTTACATAAAACCTCACATACTCACAGTGTGATAATTCAACACCCCAATCTCACCACTAGACATTTCCACCAGATACAAACTTAACAAATAATCAAAAGAACTAACAGAAGTTATGTCTCAATTGGGTTTAGCAGTCATCTATAGAACATTCCAACCAAACGCAAAAGAATGTACCTTCCTCTCTGCTCCACATGGAACCTTCCCTAAAATCGACCACATAACAAACCTCAACAGATACAAAAAATTGGAATAGTCCCCTGTATTTTATCAGACCGCCATGCTTTCAAGCTGGAATTCAACAACAACACACCTCGCAGAAATCCTACAAACTCACAGAAACTGAACAGTGCACAATTGCCCCTGGATCACAGAAGAAATAATGAAAGAAATGGAGGACTTCCTAGAATTCAACAAGAATGAGGACACAACATATGCGAACTTATCGGACACCTTGAAAGAGTGCTATGAGGGAAGTTCATTGAGCTAAGTGCCCATATGAAGAAAACTGAGAATAGTCACATTAGAGAATTAACAGCAAAACTGAAAGCCCTAGAACAAAAAGAAGCAAACTCACCCCAGAGGTATAGAAGCAAGGAAATAATTTGAGGGCTGAAATCAATAAAGTAGAATCTTGGAAAACAATACAAAACTCAATGCAATAAAGAGTTCACTTTTTGAGGAAATGAACAAGATAGACAAATCTTTATCCAAACTAACACAAAAGCAGAGAGAGAATACACAAAATAACAAAATCAGAAACAAGAAAGGAGACATAACAACCGACACTGGGGAAATCCAGACAAGTTTCAGGTCATACTTTGAAACCCTATGCTCCAGAAAATTTAAAAACTCAAAGTAAATGGACAAATTTCTCAATAACTATCACTAACTAAAATTAAATCAAGAACAGATGAGCACCTTAAAAATACCTATAATCCCCACTGAAATAGAGGCAGTCATTGGAAGCCTCCCAACCAAAAAAGTCCAGGGCCAGATGGCTTCAGTGCTGAATTCTACCATAAATTCCAGCTAAAGCTAATAACGTAACTCCACAAATTGTTTCACAGAATAGAAGTAGAATGTTAATTACCAGACTCCTTTTGCAAGGCCACAATTACCTTGGTAACTAAGCCAAAAGAAGACACAACAAAAAAGAGAACTAAAGACCAATATTCCTCATGAATATTGATGCAAAAATACTCAATAAAGTACTGGAAAATCGAATCCAAGAACACATCTGAGAAATCATCCAACATGACTAAATAGGCTTCATCCCTGGGTGACAGGGACAGGTCAACATATGAAAATCTATCAATGTGATCTACAATATAAACAAACTGAAAAAGGAAAACAACGTAATCATGTCACTGGATGCTGAAAAACCTTTGAGATAGAGGTCTTGGAGAGATCAGGGATAACAGGAACATATCTAAATGAATAAAAGCAATATACAGTAAACCAACAGCCAACATCAAACAGAGTGGAGAGATTAAGGCAATTCCTCTAAAATCAGGAACAAGACAATGCTGCTCTCTTACTCTCAATATCTCTTCAATAATGTACTTGAAGTCCTAGTTAAAGCAATAAGACAACAAAAGGAGATCAAGAGGATACAAATTGGAAAGGAAGAAGTCAATCTGTCACTATTTGCAGGTAACATGATAGTTTACATAAGTGACCCAAAATAACTCTACCAAGAAACTCCTACCACTGACAAACACCTTCAGCAAAGTAGCAGGATACAAGATAAACTTAAAAAAATCAGTAACCCTAATTTATTCAGACGACAAAGAGGTAGAGAAAGAAATCAGAGAAACATCACCCTTTACAATAGCCACAAGCAACATAAAGTATCTTGTTGTAAAGCTTACCAAACAAGTAAAAGACCTATATAATAAGAACTTTGTGACTCTAAAGAAAGAAATTAAAGACGATACCAGAAAATGGAAAGATCTCCCATGCTCTTGGATAGGTAGGATAAACATAGTAAAAATGGAAATCTTACCACAAACATTCTCAGTTTCAATGAAATCCCTGTCAAAATCCCCACACAATTTATCACTGATCTTAAAACAATAATAATCAAGTTCATATGGAGAAAAAAATGACTGAGTATAAAAAAACAACCCTGTACAATAAATGAACTTCAGGAGGCATGACCATCTCTGATTTCAAGCTTTACTATAGAGATGTACTCTTGAAAACAGCCTGGTATTGGCAGAAAAATATACAAGTAGATCTATATAATCAAATAAATATCCTGACATTAACCCACACACCTACAAACAACTGATTTTTGATAAAACACCTAAAAGCATACAATGAGCAGAGGAAATCATCTTCAAAAAATAGTGCTGGCACAACTGGATGATAGTTTGTAGATGACTGCAAATTGACCCATGTCTATAGCCATACATAAAACACAAGTCAAAATGGATCAAGGACCTCAACATAAATCCATCCACACTGAACCTCTTAGATGAGAAAGTAGGAGGTGCCCTTGAAAAATTGGTACAGGAGACTGCTTTCTTAACATACCTCCGTTAGCACAGACAATTAATAAATGGTAGCACCTGAAACTGAGAAGGTTCTGTAAGGCAAAGGACACTTGACAAGACCCAACAACAGCCCACAGACTGGGAAAAGATCTTCACCAATCATACATCGGAGAGAGGGCCGATCTCCAAAATATACAAAGAACTCAAGAAACTAGTCACCAAACACCAAATAACCTATTAAAAATGGAGCACAGATCTGAAGAGAGAAATCTCAATTGTGGAAATCAAAAAGGCTTCAAGACTCTTAAGAAAGTACTCAACATCCTTAGCTACCAAGGAAATGCAAATCAAAACAATTTTGAGATAACATCTTACCAGAAATACTAAAATTAGGAACACCATGAGAACTTATGCTGGAGAGGATATGAAGAAACAGGATAACCCCTACACTGCTGTCAGGAGTGCAAACATGTACAGCCATTTTGTAGATCATTATGGTGATTCTAAGGAAAAATGGGAATCAGTCTATCACAGGACCCAGCAATCCCACACTTAGGCATATACCCAAATGATCCACATCCATGCAAAAAAGGTATCTGTTTACTATATTCATAGCAGCATTATTTGTAATTGCAAGAATCTAGAAGCAACCTAGATGCCCCTCAACAGAAGAATAGATAATGAATATGTGGCACATTTACACAATGGATTACTACTCTGCCAGAAAGAAAGAATGTAATATTGAACTTTGCAGTCAAGTGGATGGAACTTGAAGAAACCATCCTGAATGAGGTAACCCAGTAACAAAAAGAGGGACATGGTACTTATTCACTTATATGGATTTTAGACATAGAGCAAAGGATCACTGGCTTATAATTTACAGTGCCAGTGATGAGACTAGGATACAAGACATTTCTAAGAGATTCATACATGATCTCTCATGGGGGGGAGGAAAAGATCTCCTGAGAATATTCAGAGTGGTGGGGCAGTAAGTGCATAGGGGACTAGGAGAAAGAGAAGGGCAGGAGAGGAAAACACATGACATGAGACTAGAAAGATTGAGTCAGGGAAGGAATAGACGAGAAAAAGAGAGAGAGAGAAATACCATAAAATAGGGAGCCATTATAGGATTCTATAAAAAATGATTACAGAGAAATGTACAGAGACCTACAAGTCTCATCCCAATTTACAATTTGAGCAACATTTGCTAGGCTACTATAAATGCCCTTCCCTGATAAAGAGATTGATTACTTACTTATGTACAATAATTGAGCCCTCATCTAGAAGCTGATAGAAATAGAAGCAGATACACACAGCTAAACACTGAGCCAAACTGGAATCCAGATGCAGAGAGGGAGGACAAAACCAGGCTATAGAAACACATAGAGACAACTGACCTAAACAAGGAGGAGCTAATGGGTCCCAGAGTGATAGCTAGGAATCCAGCATTGGAACAACTCAGACCCCCTAAACATGGGTCTCAGAAGGCCTGGCCAGTCTAAAGGACCTCTGACAGTGTAACCAGGATGTATCCCTGATCCATAATAGGATTTTGGAGCATGTACCCCATGGAGTGATACTCCTTTCTCCTAGAGGCAAGAGGGAGGGCCTAGTTCCTACTCCAAATGATTTGACAGATTTAGATGACCCACCCAAGAACTCATCACCCTACATGTGGAGTGGGGAGATGTTATTTGAGGGTGGTGGTTGGGCATGGGAGGGTAGAAGAAAGGGAGCAGGAAGGGATGGAGCAGAAACTGGGATTCATATATAAAATAAGAAAAATAAATAAATATTATAAATAAATAAAAGAGAATTGGCACTTATTGTAGTCAATATAAAACATTTTTAATTTTGGGAATTATTCAAAAAGGGAATGAGTTTTAAGCCATACAAATGCATAAATGTAAAGCTGGAGTTTTATTGGTACTTGACAATTAATGTTGCTGTTTAAATGCAGTATCAGAGCCTAAAATCATTTGATGATGAAAATATCCAATCATAAGTGGCTAGCAGACTAACATAGAGCAAAGTCAATGGAAATGGATGGTCCTTAGGTCCATAATACTGGAAATTACAAATGTCTAAAACAGTTTCACAGAATGACAATACAGGTCAATTTTAATAACTAAATACAATCTGTACATATCACACTACTATTAAGTATAAGACCATTCACAAACACAATTGCAGCAGTTATTATTTGTATGTGTGTATTTGTTGGTAGTGTGCAGCACCATGCCCAACTTAGTTATAATAAATACCAAGAACCTGCAATACTCTCAAATAATCATTAATAAAAGCCAAACATATGGTATTCTACATGCTTCCCATTCTGTTGACTCTACAGATCAGATATAGAATATAGAGTACATTAGATAGATCAATGCAAAATGTAAGCTTACCATTTATAAGTAGCAAATACTAACACTCTTCAAATAAAAGGGACACTACTGTCAATAACTTTGCAATATACATGAGAATTGACTTTAGCCAACTAATGCACTTAACATCCACCGTAAATATAGCTTAAATATATTTTACTACTATAATTTTTTTAGCTAGGCAATGGTGGTGCACAACTTTAATCCCAGTACAAAGGAGGTAGAGGCAGGTGCATCACTAAGGCCACCTTGGTCTACAGACCTAATTCCAGGATTGCCATCAATACACAAAGAAACCTTGCCTCAAACCCCTGCTCCAAAAAGGATGTTTCTCTGTGTGTAATTATTTTCCAATTGTAATCATAAAAATCAATTTTAAACAAAAAGGAATTCAGTACAATACCCTGAGCTAGTAAAATGTTACAATTCACTTAACTGTTTTAAAATTTTATTTAGTTTTATGTGCATAAGTGTTTCTCCTGACTCTGATATACCTGGACTTATAAGGTGCTCACTGTATGACACATAAATATGAAGATGTACACATGTTAGGTGTGTGTGCATGCACACATGAGTGTGATTGGAGGTGTCTTAAGAGGACAGAAGAGGGTCTAAATTCACCTGGAAGTAGAAGACAGGCAAATGTGAATCATCTGACTTGCTCAGAACCAAACACAGCTCTGGTCCTCTGGAAGAGCAGCAAGTGCTGAGCTGAAATACTGAGCTCTCTCTCCAACCCCCAAAACTCCTTCTCAAGACTTTGTGATTTTAAAACTAATTATATTCAGAGGGAAATGTACAAGTAAAGCACAGAAATAAAAGATTAATTCTCAGTGCTTCCTATGGTCTGGCCTAAATATGATTTAAATACTGGTAAAATTAATAAAATTCATAGAAAGTGATTATTTTTAAATACCGTCTATACCTTTAACTAATATAACATGAATAGTATATGTTAGGGGACTTAAAAACTTACCCAATAGTCATGTTCCCTTTGTTCATGAGCCATAACCTAAAAAACAGTTATTAAAATTATTCATAAATAAAAAACTTTCATTGCCACCACTAAAATTCATGGCCCAAACCATAATTCCCACTGCCGAGGCATCTCTGAAGCATTATAACCATTTTGAAAGCATAATTTCACATATACAGATGATTTTCTCTCCTGAAATTTTAAACAAACCTGAACATAAGGTTTTTAATGCCAACAAACTGCAGAAGATGATCAACTACTAGAGTTTCCAAGGAACAGATAACAAGCACAACATGGGACTGTGATGGTGCCAGACAGTGCTGTGCTGTATAATACTCATTCCAAAAGAAAGGAAAGCTGCAGAAGTTTTTTATTTCAGCATCTTTGGCTCCCTGTGTATATTTCAGTTTCACAAAACACCTCAGGAGTGATGAAAGCTACAGTCCTGCATCAATTCTATCCAGTCAGAGTGCTCTAACTGCATATACAGCTGTCACTTGACACACATACCTGCACTTGATAGGAGCAAATTGTTCTCTCCAATTCTTCTTCGATATCCTTGGCACGCCGTCTACATGGAACAAATAGTTACTCCACTGTGCTGACATATAATAAAGAATAACAGCATGTGGCTACAAGAATATTACTGAGTGTTCTTCCTTATTTAATTATAACCACAAGACTCCTCTTTTGAGAGATGCTGACAGGTATTAAAGACCATCTTCTCCTCCCCTAAGTCTAATGTCAATTAAACTATGTGAGCACTATTACTTGGATGTGCCTAACACGATGTCACAAAAATTTACACAGTACAGAAGGTCTCAAGCAGCCTGTTCAGGGGCTCAGTTACAATCTTACCATGCCTCCATCCTAAGTGCAAAAGTCTCAGGCACATGCAAGCATGCCTGATCATCTGGTTTTCATTTTCAGGACTCAAAATCATGAAAGATAAACTCAGATCCTATAAAATTAACAGAGTCCCAGAAAAGGAAATCGTTTTTGTTTGTTTTGTTTTGTTTGTTTGTTTGTTTGTTTACTTCAAGACAGGGTTTCTCTGAAGCCCCAACAGTCCTAGAACTGGCTCTGTAGACCAGGCTGGACTTGAACTCACAGAGATCCACCTGCCTCTGACACCAATGCTCAGCTCAGGAGAGGAACTCTTAAGAGGTAAAAGTATAACTAACTTACTGTCTTTATGAAACAAAAAAGTAATTTGTCCTTTTAGACAAAGCCCAAACTTACCCTTCCTAAGGTTGATAGAAGTGTCTTATGACTCAAGTTGCTGTGGTGATCCTCTAACAGACATTCTAGTGTTTCCTCAGGTCCACTGAGGACTGAACCAAAGACTAGCTAAGCATTTACTAAAATTCTAAGAGTGGCTTGTTCATTTCATGGCAAACTTGCTGAATGCTAATACTGTGTATATTCTTTCCCAGCTGAAAAAATATTCATGAATGAGCTTGAATTAACTGCTCATCATGTCCTTCTTGACGACAGGGTCTCATGCAGGTCAAGCTAGTTTCAAGCTCACGATTTAGCCAATATTGGTCTTGATCTTGTGACCATTCTTTTCCACCTCCCAGTGCCAACACACACAACATCCATACCTATTTATAAACTTCTTCATGTTAACATAAAATATGCTTATACTTATATGTCAAAATCCCCAAAAAGAAAATTTTCCTTCTTATATTCTCTGAATATCAACAAAATTCCACGAAATTCAAATACAAAGTAATGAAACAAAAATATGCCAATTCACTTAGTAGTTGTGTTAGGACACACAAGCCTTTAGTCCTAGCACTTGGTAGGCATAGGCAGGCAGATCTTTGAGTTCAAGGCAAGTCTGCCTCCAGAAAGAGTTCCGGATGGGTCAGGGATACAGAGACCTTGTCTGAGATCAAACAAAACAACAAAGCCATTTTATTTTACTGCTTCCTGATGCCAAGCATCAAAATAAGAAAGAGGATGTCTTACCTATAGGTGTCTAGTTCTTTGTTCACATGGTTGGTTCTCTTGTTGACTTTGAAAAGTTCTTCCTCTTTCTCCAATCGACAATTTTCCTCCACTGTTATTTTCCTTAAAAAAAAAAAAGAGTTTTTCATTCCTTTTAATGTATGTAATCAATATAATCAACTACAATCACAAACAGTGTATCACACAAAGCAATTGCCATACACCACAGCAAAGGCCATGTGCAAAAAAAACAAGAAAAAAAATTGTGTGTCTCTGATATGAAATTTGGCACTGGGAAAAAGTGTGGTTGCAACAAACCCTCCACTTCTGTGGAACTTCCTGGCTCTGCTCTGAACCCACTGGACCCACCTATCCACTCAGGTACACCTTGATGCTACACTTTGAACCCCACCAACTGGCCTCTGCCAGGGGAGCAATCTCCAAGAGAACTTGGATTATCCATGGTTGCAGACATCGAACTCCTGACCCAACTACATTCACCAGGACAGCAGCGTAAAGAGAGACAGAAACTCCACCTTCACACACTGGAATAAGTGATGGGAAGACAGAAATAGAAGAAAATGCCCAACAATAGAAATAAGAGTATGATAAACCAGAATCTAGGGACTCGACACCAAAAAGAACTAAACATATCAAAACAGATGAAGAAGAGTATGACTAAAAAAAAAAAAAAGTTCTTAAAAATAACACAGGCCCTCAAAGATGCTATGAAAAAAAAATCCCTTAAAGAAATGGAAGAAATCCAGACTAATGTGGTTTGATCAAGCCAGACTGCCTGAAACAGAGTACAAGGTGATCCTACATTCAAAACAGCTGGACAAAGCAGCCTTACAGACTTCTGCCAGGATTTCTGAATCTTCTTCGAATCCCCCGTAACTGCGCCCCTTACCAGCAGGAAGTAGTTTGGAAAGAACGCCCAAATTCCCAAATATTGTGTATATATGTTTGTTTTCATTTGAATGGACTTTGTTATATAAAATAAATTAAGAAAAGAAATGCAAAAAAAAAACAAACAATAAATTGGAAGAAATAGAGAAAAAGGACACAGAATATATGAATGAAATAAAAAAAAATCTCTTAAAGAAAGTATAGAAAGCAAAGAAAAACAATAAAACAGATGAAGGAAGCAATTCAAACTGTTCAAGACCTGAAAACTGATATAGAGACAATAAAGAAATCCCTAATTGAGGGAACGCTTAAAACAGAAAACCTGGGTAAATGATCAGGAACTACAGACACAAGCGTAACCAACAGAATATAAGAGATTGAAGAGAGAATCTCAGGAGTTGAAGATAAACTACAGGAAATAGATTCATTGACCAAAGAAAATCTTAAATCCAACAAAACGTAGTAGAAATGTGGGATAACATGAAAAGGCCAAACCAAAGAATAATAGGCAGAGAAGAAGGTGAAGAACCCCAGCTCAAAGATGCAGAAAATATATTCAAAAAAATCATTGAAGAAAACTTTCCCAATCTGAAGAGAACTTTTCCAATTTGAAGAAATTATGCTAATGAAAATACAAGAAGCATACCCAAAACCAAATACACAGGACATAAAACAAAACAAAACAAAACAAAAAAACTCCCCTTGACTCATCATAATCAAAACATCTAACATACAGAATAAATAAAAAATATAAAGGACAAGAAGAACAAAGGCCAGGTAATTTATAATGGCAGACCTATCAATCAAAATATCAAAATTACACCTGACTTCTACATGGTAACTCTCAAGGCCAGAATGTCCTGGATAGATGTTCTACAAGTACTAAGAGTTCACAGATTCCAGCCAAGGCTACCATACCCAACAAAACTCTCAATCACTGTAGATGGAGAAAACAAGTTATTTAATGACAAAGCCAGATTTTCACAATACATATCCACAAATCCAGCCATGGAGAATGTTCTGGAAGGAAAACTCCAACACAAGGACGTTAACTACAATAACAAACAACTAGCCAATCGATAACACCCCTTCACCAGAACCCAAATGTAAAAGCATAGGAAATATACACAACAATACCACTGCCAACAACAACAAAATGAAATCTAAAACAAATAAGAATTAACAATTAATGAATGAATGGTCCTTACTTTCCACCAACATTAATGGTCTTAACTTGCATATAAAAAGACACAGTCTAATAGAATTGACCTGAAGACAGAATCTACCCTTTCGGTGTAAAAAAGAAACACATCTAAGCTTCAAAGACAGATACTAACCTAGAGAAAAAGGGTTGGGGAAAGAACTTCCAATCATTTGGGCCCAGGCAGCAAGAAGGTGCAGTTATCCCAATATCTACCAAGTTAGACTTCAAACCAAAATCAACCAAGAAAGATAAAGAAGGCCATTTCATACCCATCATAGGAGAAGTCCATCAGTACAAAGTCTCAATTCTGAACATCTATGCTCCATATACAAAGGCACCCACATATATAAAATAAACACTAATAAAACTGAAAGCTCACATAAACCTCACACATTACCAAACTTTTTATGGGGCTTGTTACACAAGTCACACAAATGCACAAATAAGAAAGAGAACTACAGACCAACATCACTCATGAACATTGATCCAAATATACTATATTAAATACAGGTATATTGAATCCAAATTCACATCAGAGGACTCATCCAACATGATCAAATAGGCTTCATCCCAGGGATGCAGGGATGGCTCAACTTACAAAAATCTATCAATGAGACCCACAATAAAAACAAATGGAGAAGGAATAACAACATTATAATCCCACTAAGATGCTGAAAAGGCCTTTGAAAAAATTGAACATCCTTGGAAAGATCAGGGAAAACAGAAACATACCTAAATATAATAAAAGCAATATATAGTAAATCAACAGCCAACATCATACTGAAAGGAGAGAAGCTTAAGGCAATTCCTCTAAAATGAAGAACATGACAAGACTGCCCTCTCTCTACATATCTCTTCAATAATGTACTTGAAGTTCTAGTTAAAGCAATAAGAAAACAAAGGGAGAACAAAGGGATACAAATTTGAAAGGAAGAAGTCAAAATGTCACTATTTGCAGATGATATGATAGTTTCCATAAGTGGTCCGATAAACTCTACCAGGGAACTCCTATGGCTGGAAAACACATTCAGCAAATTACCAGGATACAAGATTAAGTTAAAAAAAAAAAAAAAAAACCTTATGTCTACTATATACAGACGATGATGTGGCAAAGGAAGAATTCACAGAAACATCTAATGGATCAAAGACCTCAACATAAAACCAGCCACACTTAGAAGAGAAAGTGGGAGGCACTCTTGAACAAATTGGTACAGGAGACAGCTTCCTGAACATAACACCAGTAGCCCAGTCACTGAGATTGGTAATCCATAAATGGGACCTCCTCAAATTGAGAAGCTTCTGTAAGGCAAAGTACACAGTCAGCAAGACCAAATGGCAGTGCACAGACTGGGAAAATTCTTCACCAACCCAACATCTGACAGAGGGATGATCTCTACAATAGACAAATAACTCAAGAAACTAGTTACCAAAACAACAAATGAAGAGAGAATTCTCAATAGAGGAATCAAAAATGGCTGAAAGAGACTTAAGAAAGTGCTTAACAGTCTTTTAGCCAACAGGGAAATGCAAATCAAAACAACTTTGAGTTACCATATTATTCTTGCCAGAATGACTGAACTTAGAAACACCAATGGCATCTTATGGTGGAAAGAATGTGGGGAAAGGGTAACACTCCTTCACTGCTGGCAGGAGTGCAAATTTGTACAGCCATTTTGGAGATCAGTATTGTGGTTCCTCAGGAAAATCGAAATCAGTTTACCACAAGCCCTGGCAATTCCACCCTTGGGCATATACACATCCATGTTAACAGAGACATCTGATCATCTGTGTTCATAGCAGCATTATTTGAAATAGCAAGAATCTGGAAGCAACCTAGAAGCCCCTCATCTGAAAATTGATAAAGATGTTGTCCATTTACACAATGGAATACTACTACTCTGCTAAAAAAAAAAAAAAAAGAACAATGGAATCTTGAAATTTGTAGGTACATGGATGGAACTTGAAGAAATCATCCTGATTGAGGTAACCCACTCATAAAAAGAGGAACATGGTATTTACTCACTTATATATGGATTTGAGACATAGAGCAAAGGATTGCCAGCATATAATTCTCACCGCGAGAGAAACTAGTATACAAGGAGGAACCAAAGACAATAATACAAGGTCCCTCACAGAAGGGGAAAGGACAGGATCCCCTGAGCATATTGGGAGTGGGTGGGGTCAGTGAGTGGAGTGTCAGGAGAAAGAGAAGGGGAGGAGCGGAGCACATGTGGGACCAGGAAGATTAAATTGGGAGACTAATACATGAGAGAGAAAAAGAAAGAGAATATAATAGAGGGAGCCATTATAAGTTTGAAGAGAAAATTGACTCAGAGACCTACAAGGATAACCCCAATTATCAATCTGAGCAATCGTAGAAAGTCTACCTTAAATTCCCTTCCCTGATAATGAGATAGATAACTAATTTATATGCCATCATTAAGCCCCCACCTAGTAGCTGATGGCAATACAAGCAGAAACTCACAGCTAAACACTGAGCTGAACTCTTGGAATCCAGTTGTAAAGAGGGATGAGTGATAAGAAAAGTGGTCAAGACCAGGCTACTGAAACCAACAGATACAGCTAACCTGAACAAGGGTCAGCTCATGGCCCCCAGACTGATAGCTGGGAAACCAGCATTGTACTGAATCAGATCCCTGAACGTGGACCTCAGTTAGAAGGCCTGGGCAGTCTAAGGGACCTCTGACAGTTATACCAGGATGTGTCTGTGGTGCATAAAAGGACTTTGGGAGCACATTCTCCGTGGAGGAATACTCCTTTAGCCTAGAAGCAGGAGGGAAGTTCTAGATACTACTCCAAATGATTAGACAGATTTTGATGTCCCCTCTTGGATGGCATCACCCTCCCTGTAGAGTTGGGGGGGGGGATGGGATGTGAGGGTGTGAGCGGGCCATTATGGAAGGAGGGAGTGGGAACTAGGATCAAGTTTTATTATAGTAAGTCACTATGTTTGTTAGTAAGAGGGCCAATAACTACAACTATGGCTTGTGTTGTTTTGTTTGGTTTTTATGACAGTGTCTCATAATGTAGACCTGAAAATCACATTTTAAACCAGATTGGCCTCTAATTCACATAGATCCACCTGTGTTTGCTTCTTGAGTGCTTGAAGTAAAGGTTGTAGACCCAATATTTTTAATTGGTAGTCAAAAATAATAAGAGAGTGAGCCCAATCCCCACAGAGGGATACTCTCTTAGCCTAGACACAAAGGGGAGGACCTAGGCTTTGCCCCAAATGATGTGACAGACTTTGATGATCCACCATTGAAGGCCTCACCCTTTCTATGCAGCAAAAGAAGGATGTGATGGGGTCTTGGGAAGATGGGACGGAGAGAGAACTGGGATTGATATCTAAAATAATATTGTTTCTAATTTAAACTTTTAAAAAGGAAAAAAAGAACAAGAGAATAAATAATCCCAGCACTAGCAGTAACCCTGCACTACTTTTTTCTTTTACTAACGAGTAACAGGTAAATTATTGAACAGTTACTGTGTGCCAGAACTGTTACGAGACATTTCTGTGGGCAATTAAACTAGTCAACAGCCATACAAAACTATTATTTCCATTGCATAAAAATGAAAACAAGGTACAGAGAAAGCAGTCAGATACCATGTAACAATAAGTCTCTGAGAAATGAAGCAACAAGGCATTTCATCACTGTGTGGACATCAGAGTATACTTAAAGAAACAAAGATGGCAAAGAATCAATGGGTGGCATTGTCCTATTTGTGGTCCATTTTGTACCACCATGTTATTATATGACACATGATTGTCACCGGGAGCAGGCTTTGGGAGCATATGGCCTCTTCCTACTTCTAGTTTTATCCGTCTTCTTCAACTTTAAGGGGGTTATGATCTCTCCTCTTCCTGCTCTAAGAACATGCTCCCATGCTCCCCTCACTATCATGGGCTCTCCCTTTGGAACTGTACACCAAAACAAGTTCTCCCATCTACTAGTTGCCTTGACCTGAATAGTTTGGTATTTAGGTGCTTTTGTTTGTTTGTTTGTTTTCTTTTCTGCCATTGTATTTTATCACAGCAACAGAAAAGTAACTAATACAACCTAAATGTTGAAATTTAAACTCTACTGATAGAACTTCGAAGAGAAATCACATATATAAAGCAGTATACTAAACTTCTAGATTCAAATATTTCACTTCTTCCCAATATTAAACTTAAAGAGCTGAACATAATGTATCAGTCATGGAAAAAAAAAAAACAAGAAAATAACGTGAATGAAAAAAAGCAATATAGAAAATAAGTTAACCAAAAGTATAGCCTATAGAGGCAAGAACTTATTCTGATATTTATACAGTTTTACAAAGTTTCTATGTCCTACCCTGAAGAACAGCTTGTGGCATAATTCAGCTTGATCTGTGAGTTGATTCAGAGCAGAATATATAATACTATTCAAAATAGACATACTCATTGGGCTTTTTGTCAACTTCTCACAAACTACAGAAACTTGGCAAAAGAGAATCTCTACTGAGAAAAATAACTCCCCAGGACATGCTTGAGGCAAGCCTGTGGGCATGTTCTCCATGACTAATTGATGTAAGAGAGACCCCAGCCAATGCAAGTGGTGCCACCCCTGGGTTATATAAGGAAGCTGATCAATCCATGGAAAGCAACGCAATAAACAGTCCTCCTCCATGGCCTCAATTTCAGTTGTGCCTAGACTTTTCATTATGACCAGTGTGATCAGGACAGCAACAGAAAATAAAGTAATACATTAAATCACAGTGTGAACACATACAAACAGAACACAATGCATATTTTCACCACTACTTTGAAAATGGACAAAAAAAAAATGTGTTGCACCTTTGAATTTTTAAGCATTATTCATTAACTTCATTAACTCATTAACCATTAACTGGTAAATTAGCAAATACTGGGGCCACTGGTTCCTGGCGTAATACAGGATTACTTCTCTGTTGATCACTTTTCATGAAACATATGATGTAAAGAATACACAACTTTGAATCCTGTGTATTTTATTTAAAACTCGCCATGGGACTGGAGAGATGGCTCACACCTAAGAGTGCACAAACTGCTCTGGCAGAGGACACAAGTTCAGTAATCAGTAACCACATGGCAGCTCACAAGCATTTGTAACTCAGTTTCAAGAGATCCAACGCCTTCTTCGGGCCTTAGAGAGCACCAGGCACAGGCATTGTGCATAGACATACATACAGGAACTCTCACATACACATAAAATGAAAATAAATATCCATGGGCAGGAGCAATAGTTCAGCCATTAAGAAGAGTACATCCTGCTCTTGCAGAGGACCTGAGCTCAGTTCCCAAGACCCATATCCAGTGACTCATAACAGCATGTTATCTACAATTCCAGGGAGGGCCAACATTTCTGACTTCTACATGCACCAGCACTTATTTTTACAGGTTCACACACATCATACATAATTTAAAAGAGCAAATCACAGTTTTGTTTCTTTATTTTGCTTTGGTTGATAAGATGGGGTTTCTCTATGTAGCTTTGTAGACCAGACTCACAAAGATTCAGCAGCCTCTGCCTCCTGAGTGCTGGGATTAAACGTGTACACCATCCATGCCCAGCATAATAAATCATTTTTTAAAACTAGATAAAATCTACAATGGTGGAAAACATCTGTTCCAAGCACTTGGGAAGTGACAGCAGAAAGATCAGGAGTTAAAAGTCACAGCTGACTGTAATCAGGGTCAAGCCAGCATGGACTACATGAAACAGTCTCGAACAAAATAAAACACATCTTGGTTAACATAAGTTGTGTATTTCCTAAAGTAAATTCCCAACCAACAGCACTGTAAGTTAAGACAAAACAAAGTTAATCTTATACATGGCATTTTTTTCACAAAGTATATTATGGCCTTCTCACCATCAAGAACACGTGACAGCACTCAAGCACATGTTTGGGTTCTATGTGAACAGGTACCTCACCAAATAAACAATTCTAAAAAGAAGAGGTAGTCAGAGAAGACAATTGTTTACAGAATGAGAACTGAAAGAAATTGCTGTGTTAGCCCTCAACCAGGAGTTCTCACACTGGGCCTCTCAGAATCTTCATCATTCTCAGTTTACAAATCAAAGGCCAGCAAATATCTGGGGAAAAAAAAACAGGCTTTAAGGTTACAAACAAATTTAACAATGGACTTTACATCGCACACACACATACATAAATACATGCACACTTAATGTATGAAGGAATAGGACAGACAAGGGACTTCCAAAGGGCAATAAAAGTCAAAGTGTGCTTGGTTTTATAATGAAAACTCTAAACTATAATTCTTATTAGGAAATCTGCAATTGCAAGATTGGTATCACAAGGGTCTTTTCTCTGCCTTATCTGGACATGTCAGGGCAATGTCTCATATTGCCATCAATATTTAAATACACTGAGTACAATTTTATTTATTTATTTTCATTTTACATATTAATCCCAGTTCCCCCTTCCTCCCTCCCTGTTTCCCTCTGTTCATACCCCCATGCCCCCGACCACACTCCTCTCCCACCCCCCACTCCACATGTAGGGTGATGTCTTCCAGGAGGGGTCATCTAAATCTGACACATCATTTGGAGTAGGGACTAGGCCTTCTCTCCTGTCTCTAGGTTAAGGGAGTATCCCTCCATGGGGGATGTGCACCCAAAGTCCTTTTGTGCACCAGGTACATATCCTGTTTCCACTGTCAAGGTCCCTTAGACTTCCCAGGCCTTCCGGCAGAGACCCATGTTTAGGGAGTCTGAGTCAGTCCAATGCTGGAATCCCAGCTATCAGTCTGGGGGCCTAGTAGCTCCTCCTTTTTTCAGGTTGGCTGTCTCAATGTATATTTGTAGCCTGGTCTTGTCCTCTCTCTCTGCTTCTGAATTCCTGTTTTGCTCAGTGGTTACTTGTGGGTGTCTGCTTCTGTTTCCATCTGCTGCTAGATGATAGCTCTATGATGGTGGATAAGACAGTCCTCAATCTCATTATCAGGGAAGGGCATTTATGGTAGCCCTTCCACTGTTGCTCAAATTGTTACTTGCAGTGAGACTTGAAGGTCTCTGGATATTTCTCTAGGTTCATTTTTCTCTTCAAACATATAATTGCTCCCTCTATTATGTTCCCTCTCTCTTCTCATCTATTCCTCCCCTGACTCAATCTTCCTAGGCCCACATGCTTTCCTCTCCTCCCCTTCTCTTCCTCCTAGCTCCCTCTCCACTCACTGCCCCACCACTCCCCATATGCTCAGGAGATCTTGTCCCTTTCCCCTTCTGTGAGGGAACTTATATGAATCTCTTAGAATCCTCTTTGCATCTTAATTTCTTTGGCAGTGTTAATTATAGGCTGGTGATCCTTTGCTCAGTCTAAAATACATATATGATTGAGTACATACAATTTTATTCTTTTTGTGACTGGGTTACCTCATTCAGGATAGTTTCTTGAAGGTCCATTCACTTTACTGCAAATTTCAAGATTCTATTCTTTTCTTTTCCGGCAGAGTAGTATTCCATTGTGTAAATGTGCTATATCTTCTTTATCCATTCTTCAGTTGAAGGGCATGTTGGTTGCTTCCAGATTCTTGTGATTACAAACCATGCTTCCATGAACATAGTAGAACAGAAATCTGTGTTGCATGGATGTGGATCAGTTGGGTATATGCCTAAGATGGCGATTGCCGGGGCCTGTGGTAGACTGATTCCCATTTTCCTGAGGAACCGCCTTAATGATCTCCAAAATAACTGTACAACTTTGCACTCTCACCAACAGTGGAGGAGTGTTCCCCTTTCTCCACATCCTGTCCAGCATAAGTTGTTCTTGGTGTTTCTAATTTTAGCCAATCTGGCAGCAGTAAGATGGTATCTCGAAGTTCCTTTATTTGCATTTCCCTGATAGCTAAGGACTGTGAGTACATTCTTTAGTGCCCTTCAGCCTTTTAAATTTCCTCTATTGAGAGTTCTCTATTAAGGTCTGGACCCCATTTTTAATAGGGTTATTTGGTATTTTGTTGACTAGTTTCTTGAGTTCTTTGTATATTTTGGAGATCAGCCCTCTGTCAGATGTAGGATCGGTGAAGATATTTTCCCATTCTGTGGGCTGCCGTTTGGTCTTGTCAACTGTGTCCTTTGCCTTATAGAAGCTTCTCAGTTGGGGAGGTCCCATTTATTAATTGTACATCTCAGTGTCTGTGCTACTAGAGTTATGTTCAGGAAGCAGTCTTCTGTACCAGTTTGTTCAAGGGTACTTCCCACTTTCTCTTCTATGAGGTTCTACGAGTTTCAGTGTGGAAGGACATATGATGAGGTCTTTGATCCACTTGGACTTGAGTTTTGTGGATGGCGATAGACATGGGTCTATCTGCAGTCTTTTACCCACCATCATCCAGTTGTGCCAGCACCATTTGTTGAAGATGTTTTCCTCCTCACGGTATATACTTTCAGCTGTTTTGTCCTAAATCAGGTGTCCGTAGCTGTGTGGGTTAATGGCAGAATATTTGATTTAATTTCATTGGTGACCTTGTCTGTTTTTGTGCCAATACCAGGCTGTTTTCAGGACTATAGGTCTGTTGTAGAGCTTAAAGTTGAGGATGGTGATGCCTCCTGGAGTTTCTTTATTGTACAGGATTGTTTTAGCTATCCTGATTTTATTTCTTTTTCTGTATAAAGTTGATTATTATCCTTTCAAGGATATTGAAGAATTGATTGAGCACAAATATTGATTGGAAACCCACTATTTTCCTTTCAGTTTAGGCACTGGGAATATAAATAAAAATACCATACTTCTTACAGAGTTTAAATTAATGTGAAGCGGAGGACGTTTAGAGAACAAAACAAGATGTGACGAGAAATAACGGAACAAAATAAGAGATATTGGTTTAGTTAGGGTACCGAGAAAGCCTTCTTTAAGATGACAGCGGGACCCCACATCTGAATGAAACAAAGATTCAAAAATGCAAGCACATAGAACACCACATAGTGAAAAAAATAAAAAGAAGGAAAGAAAAAGCTTGAAAGATGAAAGACCTTACCATACAGATGTGCTGGGCACACCAAAAATGAAGAAAGCCAATGGCAATAGATAGCAACAAAGAAAAGAGACATAGAATAGTCTATAGCTTCTCACAAGGTGGGTATGGTAAACTTGGTTCTGAGAATCTTGTTTTAAGTCTGTTTAAAACATTTGAGGGGGGGTGCAGGAAAGACTGTGACAGTATGCACAATTTATGTTTTAGGAGTTATTCTGAGTTTACAGAGAAAAGACAGTGTAGGAAGATATAAAGACATTCATAGGGCTACTGTAATGAACCAACTACTGCTAATGATGGCTTTAACCAGAGTATTGGTAGATGATAAAAAGCCATCAGATTAAAGGTTAAGAAATTTGACAGAATTTGATGATAAGACAAACAAATATGGGACACAAAAGGGGCACTGAAGGATGACTAGCAGCTGCCCTGTTCACAAATACAATGATACTGCCATTTAGTAACTACATCAAAGAATATTAAGCAAGACTAACTTGCGCAGAAGAAAGGAGTCAGTTTTATATACAATAGGAAGTTCCATCCAAAGACACCGCTCAGATTCCTGGACCCTGTATGTCAGCATGAGTTTAAGGCAATAATCTGATAAATGTTACCAGATACTGAGAAAGGTAGCTTGGGAATTCCAACATATTTACATTTTGTTCATGAAGAAAATCGTCCAAGACAAAATAACATTCTTAAAAATGAATGATGTAGCCAGGTGATGTAGGGCACTCCTTTAAAACTAGCAGTCAGGAAGCAAAGGCAGGTGGATCTCTCTTAGTTCAAGGCCAGCCTGGTCTACAGAGTGAGTTCCAGGATAGGCTGCAAAGCTACACAGACAAATCCTGTCTTGAAAACACAAACAAACACCAAATTAAAAAAAAAAAAGAAACAACATGAATGATTCTATGTAATTGATAACATCCAATAATCAATGTGTAAAGCCTCTAATACATAACATGCATTTAAAGACATTTCACTTGCCATTCACTGGAGTTACCAAACACCTCTCACCTGTGAAGCATCCTTTCATTGTCTTGGTACAGCTCCCTCATCACTGTGATTTTCCTTTGAAGCTTCTGTTTCTCGATTTCAAGTTGTGTATTACCTGACTGCAAAGACACTTGTTCAGACTTGAGACTTCGCATATGCTCTAGACAAAGGTACAAAATCATAAAGAAACTAAAGGAATTAAAGAAATTCTTCAGTTCTTAATAAAGAAATTAAAGGAATTTCATACAATTAAAAACATATTAAAAATATTAACGATACACAAAGTTGGTCAGATCACTGTGACTTCAAAACCCACCTACTTTATAAAGATACACAGAGAAGCCTATCTTGAAAACAAAAATCCTTAATCACATGCCTAGGGTTTTTTTAAATGTATATGGAATCACTCAGACAATATACAATTAAAAATATGTCTTAAAATTTAGTGGCTAGAGATGGTAAGGGGAGTGTTTGTTTTTCCAAAGGTCCTGAGTTCAGATCTCAGAAACTACATGGTGGCTCACACAATCTGTAATGGGGTCTGGTGCCCTCATCTGGCTTGCAGGTGTGCATCCAGTCAGAAAATTGTATACATAATAAATAAATAAATCTTAAAGAAAAAAAGATAATTGACAAGATTGGACATGCCCAGGGACATACAGCTATAGACAATTACTATACACAACAGTTCAGTTACTAATACCATAATAAATCAGTCTTTTTTTCAGTCTAAATTGTTCATGTGCTGTCATTCAAACTAGCTGATAATAAGTGTTCATTTCCAGTTTCCTGAGAGACCAAGACTCAAACAAAATGAAGACTGGAAAGAATAATGACTTTTACATTATTTCAACTGCTATACTACTGAATCACCCACAAAATTGGGGAGATAGCTCAGTCAGTAAGGTACTGGCTAAACAAACATGAGGACCAAAGTTTGGGTCATGAGCACCCATATAAGACCTGTCTGAGTGCTGAAAAGGGAAAAAACAAGATCCCTAGGGCTTACTGAGCAGCACAATCCAGGTTTAATGACAGCTTTCTCAATGAATAAGGGGGAAAGCAATTGAAGGAAAGCCTGAATATCTACCTTTGTCCTCTATATACATATGAATACAGACACACACAAAATGGATTAACAATTATAAGTGATTGTGAATTCTGTATGAACTAGCATACCATTATTTTTACATATCTCATTTTTTCTTTCATTATGATTAATACAACTCTACACAGCTCTAATATTAAAATGAGAACCTCAACTCTGACCTGCTCTAAGGTATCATTCCCAAAACATATGTGAACCAATCGAATACAAGAAAAAAATGCACTATACTTCAAAAGGGCCGTTTCAAAATCATAACAAGGAAAAGTTTAGTAACTATGTGCAATGGGATGTTATTATTCTAAAATGCAAGCTAAATAAACATATGGACCAAAAGAAAAGTTTGTGTCGATACAGTAATAGCAAAGGGAACGTGTACAGGAAATCATGAATAGTTGACTTCTGCAAAAATTGTAAAGCTATATCAGAAAAAAAAAATGCCCATCCATGCTGTCTGCCAGATCTAACAAGTCACTTATCAAGAAATCAATGGTCAATACAAGCTGTAATATAATTGAATCATACTAATGCAAAGAAGCCTTAAAAAACAACACAAATTATTTTACCATTATACACTCAAGCTCTTTTTTCTAGTGTCTTACTTTATCTCATTTTAAAACTTTTAAAACTAAGTGTTTGGGAGACGTGGAGGGCAGGGGCTCAGAAGGAAGGGGACTGGGAAAAAGTATAGCTCAATTCAAAAAACGGGGGGGTGTGTGTGTGTGTGTGTGTGTGTGTGTGTGTGTGTGTGTTCACCTCAGCCTGCATGCCCAGGTGGGCAAAGGTCAGAGGACAACTAGCAGGGGTCTGTTCTCTCCTTCCACTGGAGACTGAATTCAGACCATCAGGCTCAGAAGAAGGGGCTTTTATGCACTGAACCCAGACACTATAATAGGGCACTGTACAGGCCAGGTGCAGTAATTTTAAGCCTATATAAAGCAGACATGTGAGAAGCTGAGGTAGAAATGTGAGGACTTCAAGAAGCCTGGGGTTACATAGAAACATGCATTTAAAGGAAGGACACTATAAATTACCAAAAAGGCCAGAATCTATGGGAGATGAGAGATGGTTAGAGAAAAATGCTCCCATATGTTAAAAATTAATTATTGAAAAATTTTATGACGCATTAAGGAAAGAATGTTGGGGCTGGAGACATGGCTCAGCAGTTAAGAGCAATGAATGCTCTTCCAGAGAACCTTGGCTCAATTCCGATCACCCACAGGGCAGCTCAAAACTGTCTGTAACTCCAGTTCCAGAGGATCTGACACTCTCACACCGACATATATGTGAGCAAACTCCCAATAAAGTAAATAAATAAAAAACATTAAATAATTTTTTAAAACACCATGGAAAAAGAAAAGGTGGATTTGGAGGAACGCTCTACACACACAAGAGTTTCCCATATTATTTGGTGGGGGGGGGGGGATTAAGACTGGCCAAGAGAAGGAGTAAACAATGGAATAACTGGTGAACTAATTGCTTGCTACACTGGTACTTCCTACTAAGATACATGTACGTTAATGTATGCCTCGATAAAGCTGCCTTGAAAACAGAGTGCCTATTCCTCTCTGTATCTTCCACACTGTTACTACTATTCTCAGATAGCAGCATTTTTTTAATTAGACTAATGTTTTTTCAGGTCTAATAACAATACAATTAGTATAATCAGTGAGTAGGGCAATTTAATCCAATGGTTCAATCTTTTTTAAGCATTTTGCTCATTAAAAGTCTTAAAGGCCTTTGAGACCCTTTTGGTCTTTTTCTCATCAGATCTCAACCCTGGTCTTGAAGGTTATAAAGAAGATAAAGTACACTGAAGCTGGCCTCACAACGATGAAGTCTGGTATAGAGCATAGGTCCAGATTCAAATGGTTCTGGCTATCGTTTGGAAGACAGAATAAGTTAAGAATGAAAAGGAAGAAATGTGAAGTTCTGGGCAGCCGTGGCAATGGTTGACTACATATTGACGTTTCTTGTATTCATTGAGAGGATTATTTTGTTGATGTTGATTTCTGGTAGGTTTATATTCAGCTGTGTAATCAGTGAAGGGGCTTTGCCTGTGATCATAGGTGTAGAGTTAGAAACAGGCAGGAAAAGCATCAGGCAGGTAAAAATGAAGCTCTACAAGCAGAAGTTTTTGTCTTATGTTGCATCATTTAAGCAAGTGTAACAGGATCAATAAAGCCTGTTTTGAAAAGAAAATATAGATGAGGAGAAAAAAAAAAAAAAAAAAAGATGCCTGTGGTTCCATTCTGAGTTAACCAGCACAGACATTTGAATATGTCCATCCATTCTTTTCAGATATAAAAATATGAATTTATTTCATTAACACAGTGAGATGTGATATACCTTTTACAGCACAAACACAACTGGCAAAAACTATTTTTCAATGTGAACAAAATCAGCAAACTTTTTTAATGCTTTCCATAAAAAAATATATTTTTACAGGTGTAAAGCCACTCTTGTGTATGCTAATAAATTATATGAATATATTAAAATAGTAGACATTACAAGCTCAAGTCCTGAAGATCACTTTCTCAATTTTAAAAAATGTAAGGAAAAAATTAAATTTAAAACTTTTTAACATCTAAAACTATATCCAACATTGTACTCCTTGTGGTGGCTTGAGTGAAAATGTCACCCTAGGCTCAGAGGATGTGACACTATTAGGAAGTATTGCTTTGTTGGAGGAAGTTGTCACTGAGGGTGAGCTTTGAGGTTTCAGATGCTCAAGACTGACCCAGGGGCACTCTTCCTGCTGCCTGCAGATCTAGATATAGAACTCCTGGATCTTTCCCCAGCACCATGTCTGCCTGTGTGATCTTCTGCAGTGCAATTACTATGGAATACTACTTTATGGTATACTTATAATTTGCAGGCCCTAGAACTCTGAACTATAAGCCAGATCCAATGAATGTCTTCCTTATAAGAGTTGCCATGGTCAAGGTGTCTCTACATAGCAATAGAAACCCTAACAAAGATGCACCATACTCCACATTCTTACATACTTTTAATAATTTACATAAATATAAGAGATAATGGAATACATTTACCACTGACAGTAAAACTCAGAAGTAATTCATTCTCTTTAAGGAGACGTGCTCGTCAAGAACCCTTACCTGTAAGATCATCATTTGTTGCATCTATTTCAGATAACTGAGTATAAATTTGGTTTCTGTCTCCTTCTAGGGTTTTTAACGAAGCACTTAACTTCAAAGAAGGAAAAGAATAAGAAAAGCAATTATCAATTACACAAAAGAAACACACATCCCCAATATACCCCATACTACTGTTCTGCAGTTATTTTCCCCGTGATGATGTTATCATGGACAACATAAAGACATCAGTGCAGCTGCCAAAGCAGCCTTCACCCTATACAATCAGGACTTTTTACACAGATTAACTAAGAACTGACAGAGGGAATAAACCAGAAGAAAACACAGCTATTATTTATTTCTCAAAAGAGTATATAGAACCATTGGAACCAGAAGAAAAGAATGCACATGGGGAATGATTAAATAAAACAATAATATTCTGAAGATATCTTTAATGGAAGAAATGAGTGTACAATTTGAACATTTCTAAATACTATAATTATAAAAATTTCTAAAGTTGATATAAAAAAAGAAATTGATAAGGAAATCCTAGGGGCTGGAGAGATAGTACAGTGGCTGCTCTTCCAGTGGACCTGAATTTAAGTCTCTACACGCACATGGCAGCTCACGACTGTCTGTAGCTCCAGTTCCAGGGAATCTCAAACCCTCATAAAAACAAGCATGCTGGCAAACCACCAATGCACAGAAAATTAATACATCAAAAGAAAAAGAAAATTCTCATCATTTATCATATAACCTTATACAAAAAAAATTAAAGCAATCTTTAAATTAGTTACTAAGGACACACAGATTTCATGTCTGCTGTAGGTCCTGCTCCTTCTCATCTAGATTTTTACATACTAATACAAACCTCAGTAGCATATATTAGCTTCCTCAAAGCTCCCTTAGGCTGATTACCTACAGTGAAAAATAAAACCATACTTAGTGAACACATCCAAATGAATACATTAGTTCTTTATCTAGTCTTGCAACCCCTCTTCTGGCCAAAATTAAATAATTTGAGGCTGAGCTTACTTGCTCTTGACTCTAATTCCAACATTTCACAGCTAAGACAAGGGGATTCCCATGAGGATAAGGCCAGCCTGGACTCCAAGGTGAATTCCAGGCCAGCTTGACCTACAGCAAGATGTTGTCTCAGTAAAAAGAGTAATTAAAATAAAATAATAATTTATATAAGGTAGAGTGATCTACACTCAGGAAGATAGACAGTGTACTACAGAGACCCAACAAGAACTGAATATTTACCTAAACAGTGTCCATGGACTTAACTATGCTTAGATTCTTATGGCATTACAGCATCCAGGTTAATTAGTCAACCGTGGCTTCAACACTAAAATTATTAATGAACCATGGCTCCAGTTAAGTACTATTAAACATAAATAGAATTTATGTTTCTTCTATTATAAAATAAAAATGAAAAATACAAATATTTTATATTACTATACCTTACTATAGTTCCCCTTTTGTTATGGAACTTAAGAGCTGTGTTGTTATAATGAAGAAATATAGGCTATAGAGAAGAACAAAAGAGAAGAAGTCTACAACTCTGAAGAGGTAAAGAAATATTTACACAAAAGACTAGCTAAATAAGGTGGAAAGGGAGCGTGGTATTTCATGAAGATAGACAAAATGTGCCAAGTCTAAGTATATGAGGAGCTCGATACACATGTGGAATGAAGAGGAAACAAGGAGCCAGTCGCCACAAGTCAGTGCACGTTATTCTCTAAGTCATTGTTCACTTCTACATCCAGATTACCATCATCAGTTACATCTTCCCCAAGCACAGAATTCCAGTCTTTCATCCTTAGCAGGCTCTCCATCAGAGACTGGATATTGAGTAAAAAGAGAAAACAAAAAGAGAAGGTAATGACTCATGATAATAGCTTTACAATTTAGAACTTAACTCATCTGAAATTCAATCCTGAGCCAATGAGATGGCTCGGCAGGTAAAAGCATCTGCCACTTAGACTGATAATCTGAGTTTAATCCCCAGAACCCACATGGTAGGAAAATTGCCTCCCAAAATTTGTCTTCTGAACTCCATACCCACATCATGGAATGCACATACCTGACACATACATACACAAGTAAATTTTTAAATATTATAATTTTTTAAATCAATCCCCATAAATAAATCCTTTTGTACCCTAAGTATCTCTCTGCAATTGAGATATGTAAACAGTTGGTTTTATCTTCTAACTCCACATTTAGGGACTATTAATCCTGAAAAACTAACTTGCTGAACATGGTACATCTTTTACCCCACCACTCAGAAGGAATAGGCAGGCAGATCTATGTGAGATGGGAGCCAGCCTGATATAATAAAGTGAGTTCTGGTAAGAAAACACTACCTCTTGAAACACTGTATGCAAAAATAAATATTATGGATATTATGGAAAGGAGGGATGGAGGAAGGGGAGGTAGTGAGGGAAGGAAGGAATGAAGGATGAAGAGAAAAAGGAAAAGAAAGAAGAGAAAACAAAATCAAATACAGTGTTTTATAATGGTTCATTCTTGTTAACTACAAAGCAATAAAATATTTTCTTTTGTGCGTATCATACACACATGAGTATGCAGGTGCACATACAGCTGCAAGAGCATGAGGCAAGAAGATGCAAGTGTCTTCTTCCATCATACTCTACCTTACTGCCTGGAGACAGGACCTCTCATGGAATAAGAACTCCACTATCTCAAAAGCATGGCTGCTCAACAGGGTCTAATCTCCACTGTCTCTGTCCCCTGTGCGGGACTCTCAGGCATGTGCAGCCATGATCTTCTTATGTGGGTGCTTAGAATTCAAACTCAAGACCTTATGTTTGCAGACCAAGTGCACTAACCCACTAAACCATCTCCCCACTCCCTAAAATACTTTCTTTTGACATTCTTTATATTTTTTACTAATTTACAGTTGGACTTGAGAGATAGCTGAGCAGTTTGGGACTTGTTACTCTACTAAAGCATCTAAGCTCTTTTCCCAGCACCCACATCAGATGGGTAACTTGTAACTCCAGCTCCAGGATATTCAGTGGTCTCTTCTGGCCTCTGTGGGAAGCATGCAGTGGCCAATAACATATGGAGTGGGATATGTTGTGTGGTGTTTCATCTATCTCCGAGACATACAAAAGCTATAAAAAAGATTCATACAAATCTATGAAAACATCATAGACATCTTGGGCACTGCACTCAGATGCACATTCCTATACATGGGCACATACAAATACACACCAACTAAAAAATTAACATCTCTGGCTGGAGAGATGGCTCAGCTGTTAAGAGCAGATATTATCTTGACAAAGGCCCAAATTCAATCTCACTACCCATATCTAGCATTTCTCAACTCCCTGTAACCTCAGCTGCAGGGACTACAACCTTTCTGGTTTCTGAGGGCCAAAAAACTCACATGATTATACCCACAAAAAACTAAAATACAGATTCTTGATTTATACAAGGAAGTAACTAGCTGGAGAGTCCAACTGAGACAAACAAAGACACGTTGTAAAATATTTTGAAGGAGTACTGGAAGACCATCAACTGATTTTTCTGCTGCTGTTGATATTTCTTTTTTTTTTTTTTTGTGAAATCCGCCTATATCTGAGAGTCCACTTTGAGTTCCTGCCGCCAGCAAGATCCTTGACCCCTAAAGCAGGGCCTCTACTAAAGAAAGAGGCCTCAGCTGGAGAGTCCCAGTTTCCAGTGAGATCAGACTATCATGCAGAAACTTGCCAAGTTTCAGCTCAGCCTCTGTCCTCCTCCCCCAGCCATTGACTAGAGCCATTGGCTAGTGGCATCTTCTACATTATCCTCAGCCCTGACCCCATCCCTGGGTCCCTGTCTGTGGAGAGACCTCCTATAGAGCTTGGACTACCCAGAGATATAGATATTGACTCACTGACCACAAAATCCCACTGGGGAAGTATCATAGAGAGAGGGGGAGACCCCATCAACACCTACTGGAAGAAGCTATGAGAAGACGGCAATACAAGAAAACACCTAACAACAGAAAGACAAGCATGAAACCACCAGAATCTAAGGAATCTACACCAACTAGAATGGAACACAACAACAAAGCAGAGGAAGCAGAAGGGAACGACTTAAAAATTTCTGTCATAAAAATGATAGAGGCCCTCAAAGAAGATGTGAGAAAAATCCCTTAAGGAAATGGAGGAAAAAAACAAACAAAAAGTGGAAGAAATGAACAAATTCCTTAAGGAAAGCAAAGAAAGTACTGAAAGCCACCAAAAAAAAAATAAATAAATAAATAAATAAAAAATTAAGCAGGTAAATGAAATGGTTCAAGACCAAAAACTAAAATAGAGAAAATAAAGGCAACACAAACTGAAGGAATGCTGGAAATAGAAAAACTGGGCAAAAAATCGGGAACTACAGGCACAAGCATAACCAATAGAATTCAAGAGATCGAAGAGAGAATCTCAGGTACAGAAGATAAACTAGAAGAAATAGATTCATCGACCAAAGAAAATCATAAATCCAACAAATCCTTAACAAAAAACATACAGGAAATGTTGGACACCGTGAAAAGGCCAAACCTAAGAATAATAGGCATAGAGTAAGGTGAGGAAGCCCAGCTCAAGTTGGTGAAAGCATATTCAACAAAATCATCGAGGAAAACTTTGCAAATCTGAAGAAGGACATGCCCATGAAAGTACAAGAAGCATACCGAACCCCAAATAGGCTGGACCAAAAAAAAAAAAAGACCCCTCCACATATAATAATCAAAACACCTAGCATAAAGAATAAAGAAAATTAAGCGCAGTGAAGGAAAAAGGACAGGTAACATATAAAGGCAGACCTATCAAAATTACACCTGACTTCTCCATGGAAACCCTCAAGGCCAGAAGATCCTAGAAAGATGTTCTTAAATATAAAGAGAACATGAATGCCAGTCTTGGCTACTATATCCAGCAAAACTCTCAATCACTATAGATGGAGAAAACAAGATATTTAATGACAAAACCAGATTTTCCCAAAACTTATCTACAAATCCAGCCGTACAGAAATTATTGGAAGGTAAACTCCAACCCAAAGAAGGTAACTACGCCCACAAAAATGTAGACAACAGATAATCCAACTACACCAGAAACCAAGGGTAAAGAAGAACTAATATATTCAAAATACCACTGCCAACAACAAACCTAAATCGAGCAAGCATCAACAATCAATGGTCCTTACTCACGCTCAATATTAATGTCCTTAACGCACCAATAAAAAGACACAGGCTAACAGAATTGATACGAAGACAGAATCCATCCTTCTGCTGCATACAAGAAACACATCTTAGCTCCAAAGATAGACATTACCTCAGGGTAAAGGGTTGGGAAAAGATATTCCAATCAAATGGAACCAAGAAGCAAGCAAGCATAGCTATCCTAATATCTAACAAGTTAGACTTCAAACCAAAATTAATCAAACAAGATGAAGATGGTCATTTCGTTTTCATCGTAGGGGAAATCCATCAACACAAAGTCTCAGTTCTGAACATCTATGCCCATAATACAAAGGCACCAACATTTGAAAAAGAAACGCTACTAAAACTCCAAGTTCATATAACACCTCACACACTTTTAGTGGGAGACTTCAATATACCACTCTCAACACTAGACAGGACCACCAATCAGAAACTCAACACAGAAACAAAAGAACTAACAGAAGTTATGTCTCAACTGGGATTAACAGACATCTATAGAACATTCCATCCAAAGAAAAAAGAATATACTTTCTTCTCTGCTCCACATAGAACCTTCTCTAAAATCAACCACATACTAGGTGACATAACAAACCTCAACAGATACAAGAGAATAGGAATAGTCCCCTGTATCTTATCAGACCACCATGCTTTAAAATTGGAATTCAACAACAACACAAATAGCAGAAAACCTGCAAACTCAAGGAAACTGAACAATGTGCAATTGTACCACTCCTAGGTCAAAGAGGAAATAAACAAAAAAATTAAGGACTTTCTGATATTCAACGAGAATGAGGACACAATATGCCCGAACTTATGGGACACCTTGAAAGCATTGCTACGAGGGATGTTCATTGCACTAAGTGCCCATATGAAGAAAACAGAGGATAGTCACATAAGAGAATTAACAGCGCAACTGTAAGCCTTAGAACAGAGAGAAGTGAACTCACCCGTAGAAGTAGATGCCAGGAAATAATCAACTTGATGGCTGAAATCAACAAAATAGAAACCAGGAAAACAATACAAAAAAAATCAATGCAACGAAGAATTGGTTTTCTGAGAAAATCAACAAGATAGACAAACCTTTATCCAAATTAACGAAAAAGCAGAGAGAGAATATGCAAATTAACAAAATCAGAAACGAAAAGGGGAATATAACAACAGAGGAAATGCAGACAATTTTCAGGTCATACTTTGAAAATCTGCATTCCACAAAAATTGAAATTCAAAGGAAATGGACAAATTTCTGGATAATTATAACTTACCAAATTAAATTAAGAACAGAAAAACAACTTAAATAGACCTAAAACCTGCAAAGAAATAGAAGCAGTCATCGAAAGCCTTCCAACCAAAAAAGTCCAGAGCCAGATGGATTCAGTGCAGAATTCTACCAAACACTAAAGGAAGAACTAATACCACTACTCCTCAAACTATTCCACAAAATAGAAACAGAAGGTTCATTGCCAAACTCTGTTTATGAGGCCACAATAACCTTGGTACCCAAGCCTCACAAAGACACAACTAAGAAAGAAAACTATAGACCAATATCCCTGATGAATATCGATGCAAAAATACTCAATAAAATACTGGCAAACTGAATTCAAGAATACATCAGAGAAATCATACTCCATGACCAAGTAGGCTTCACCCCTGGAATGCAGGATGGTTTATCACACAAAAATCTATCAAGGTGATCCACCATATAAACAAACAGAAAAAGAAAAACCATATGATTATCTCCCTAGATGCTGAAAACTCTTTCTACAAAATTCAACACCCTTTCATGATAAAGGTCTTGGAGAGGTCAGGGATAATAGGAACATACCTAAACATAATAAGAACCATATACAGCAAACCAACTGCCAACATCAAACTGAATGGAGAGAAACTTAAGCCAATTCCTATAAAATCAAGAACAAGACAAAGCTGCCCTCTCTCTCCATATCTCTTCAATATCGTACTAGATGATCTAGCTAATGCTATAAGACAACAAAAGCAGATCAACGTGATCCAATTTGAAAAGGAAGAACTCAAACTGTCTCGATTTGCAGATGATATGATAGTTTATATAAGCAACCCAATACACTCTACCAGGGAACTCCTACAGCTGATAAACACCTTCAGAAAATTAGCAGTATACAAGATAAACTCAAAAAAATAACAATAGCCCTACTTTTTTCAGACGACAAAGAGACAGAGAAAGAAATTGAGAAGCATCACCCTTTACAATAGCCTCAAGCAACATAAAGAATCTTGGTGTAATGCTTACCAAACAAATAAAAGACCTATATAACAAGAACATTGTGGCTCTAAAGAAAGAAATTAAGAAAGACACCAGAAAATTGAAAGATCTCCCATGCTCTTGAACAGGTAGGATAAACATAGTAAAAATGGCAATCTTACCAAAAGCAATCTACAGATTCAATGCAATCCCCATTAATATCCCCCCACAATTCTTCACTGACCTTGAAATGATAATAATCAACTTTATATAGAAAAACAAAAGACCCAGGATAGCCTAAACAACCATATACAATATAAGAACTTCAGGAGGCATCACCATTCCTGATTTTTAAATCTACTACAGAGCTATAGTTCTGACAACAGCCTGGTATTGGCATAAAAATAGACAGGCAGATCAATGGAATGGAATTGAAAATCCTGATATTAACCCACACACCTAATGAACACCTGATTTTCAACAAAACAGCTAAAATTATACAATGGGGTGCAGACAGCATTTTCAACAAATGGTGCTGGCACAATTGGATGAGGGTGTGTAGAAGACTGCAGATAGACCCATGTCTGTCACAAAACTCAAGCCCAAATCGATCAAACACCTCAATCCAGCCACACTGAACCTCTTAGAAGAGAAAGTAGGAGGTACCCTTGAAAATAACTCCATTGGCACAGACCCTGAGAAAAACAATTAATAAGGGACCTCTTCAAACTTAAAAGCTTATGTAAGGCAAAGGACACAGTGGACAAGACCAAATGGCAGCCCACAGACTGGGGAAAAGATTTTTCACCAATCCTGTATCCGACAAAGGGCAAATTTTAGAACTCATGAAACTAGTCAACATAACACCAAATAACCCTATTAAAAAATGGGTTACAGAATGAAGAAAGAATTCTCAACACAGGAAATCAAAAAGGCTGAAAGACACTTAAGAAAATGCTCCACATCCTTAGCTATCAGGGAAATGCAAATCAAAACATCTTTGACATACCATCTTACTCCTGCCACAATGGATAAATTAGAAACACCAATGATGACTCATGTTGGAGAGGATGTGGAGAAATGGGAACACTCCTCCACTGCTGGTGGGAACGCAAACTCATACAGCCATTTTGGAGATCAGTATGGCGGTTCCTCAGGAAAATGGGAATTAGTTTACAACAGGACCCGGCAATCCCCCTCTTGGGCATATACCCATATGATCCACATCCACACAAAAAAGACATCTGTTCAACTATGTTCACGGCAGCACTATTTGTAATAGCAAAAACCTGGAAGCAGCCTAGATGCCCCTCAATTGAAGAATGGTTAATGAAGATGTGGCACATCTACACAATGGAATACTACTCTGCAGAAAAAAATAATGGTATCTTGAAATTCGCAGGCAAGTGGATGGCACTTGAAGAAACCATCCTGAATGAGGTAACCCAGTCACAAAAAGAGGAACACAGTATGTACTCACCCATATGTGGATTTTAGACCTAGATCAAAGGATCACCAGCCTATAATTCACACCACCAGAGGAACTAGGATAGAAGGTGTATTCTAAGAGATTCATATAAAGTCCCTCACAGAACTGGGAAGGGACAAATCCCCCAGAGCTCAGTTGAAGTGGGGGGGGCAGCAAATGGAGAGAGAAGTAGGAGAAAACAAGAGGGAGTAAAGGAAAACATGCGCGACCAGGAAGATTGAGCCCGGTTAGGAGTAGAAGATGAGAGAGAGAGAGAGAGAGAGAGAGAGAGAGAGAGAGAGAGAGAGAGAGAGAGAACATAAAAGATGGAGCCAATAATGGTTTGAAGTTAAATTGAACACAAAGAAAGGTCTAGAGAGCTACAAGACTGCTGCCAACTAACAATCTGAGCTTCTGTGGAAAGGCTATCATAAATGCCCTTCCCGAAGAGTGAGATCAACAACAAACTTATCCATGTAGTACTAAACTTGTGCCTGATGGAAACAGGAGCAAACACCCATACATAAACACTGAGTCAAGTAGAACCCAGATGCAGATGGAGAGGACAAGACCAGGCTGCAGAAACACATAGAGACAGCTTACCTGAACAAGAAGGAGCTAATGGGCCAGCAGACTGATAGCTGGGAAGCCAGCATGGGACTGACTCAGGCCCTCCTGAATATGCCTCTCAGCCAGAAGGACTGAGCAGTCTAAGGGACCTCAGACAGTGGAGCCAGGATGTATCCCTGTTGCACAAAAGGACCTTGTGAACACATCCCCCATGGAGGGATAACTGCCTTAACCTAGAGACAGGAGAGAAGCCCTAGTCCCTACTTCACATGACGTGTCAGATCTACATGACCCCAACTGGATGGCATTCCCCTACATATGGAATTGGGGTGGGGGGATAGGAGGGGAGGGTGGATAGAGTGCATGTGAGAGGGCGAGAGGGGGGGGAGAGAGGGAGAGGGAACTGGGATGGACATGTAAAATAATAAATTAAATTAAAAAAATGCTTTGACTCCAAAATTTAAGCTCAAGGACAAGTTACTGGGGAAAAGGATTTCTATTTTTGTTTCCACAGAAAATGAAAAGATGTGGATTCCTTCCAGACTAATGTGGTTTGATAAAGCCAGACTGCCTGAAACAGAGTACCAGGTGATCCTACATTCAAAACAGCTGGACAAAGCATCCTTACAGACTACAGCCAGGATTTCTGCATCTTCTTGGAATTACCTTGTCAGAGCCCCTTACCAGCAGGAAGTAGTTTGGAAAGAATGATGCCCAAATTGCCAAATATTGTCTAAAATGTTTGTTTTCATTTAAATGGAATTGGTTATATAAAATAACAAAAAAGGTAAAAATCCATTATTTTATTTCTTTATTCATGAACACTAGGCTAAAATACTGGCGAACAAGGCCATGGAGTGTTAATATATATATTATAAATCTATGTATGTTCTAGAAGCATTTGAAATGTAACAAAAAGACACAATAGCAAATAAAAGCTGTGAAAAATTATTTGAACTAAATAATTTAACTAAACCCAACAAGCCATTACCTTGATCTGATTTTCCTTAACCTTTAGGGAGTTGCTCTGCCTGTACGTTGGATACTTCATTGCTATTTTCTGTTTATTGAGTTGATTCATTTGTGTCTTTCATGACTTTAGCTTCTTCTTAATACTGACAGAAAAACAACTAACAACGATGTGAAAGATAGCACAATGTTTAGAAGAATTTTCAATGTATTAGTGATGCTAAATGTGTTATTAAATGATATTAAAAAAAGATAGGGTTGCTACGTAAATAGGGACTCAGATGTGGTTCCTTTTTATAAAGAACTTTGGAAGCAGAAGACTATAAAATAAGAAATATTCTTCAATTCATTTACAAGGAAAATTTTAATCAAGTTGCCACACGATTTTCACACTTCATACTTCGTATGAAAAAATCTAGTCAATTCTTTCTATCTTTGTACCCTAAATACTCTGCTAGCATCTCATTACTTTTGTTTGATTGTTTGTTTTGTTTTCCCAATAGAGTTTCTCTGCATTGTTTGGAGCCTGTCCTAGAACCTACTCTGTAGAAACCAGGCTGGCCCTGGAACTCCACAAGCAGAGATACACCTGCCCACTCGCCTCCCAGGTGTATACATGGTAGGACTTTGAAGTGAGGATGACTCAGTTTTTATTATAGTAAGGACAATCAACACAGGAGTCCTCACCACAATGTTTTCTAAAGCCTGAGATGATAGAACAAAGATGTGAAAGGAGAAGGCATCAACCCCAAAAGAAAATGGACAAACAGAAGGAACACGTGAGACCAAACAATCCACAGACAAACAAAAAAAGAAACATAGGCCAGTTAGAAAATCCTAAAATAAGATGACTTGACACAATCCAGAGAGGCTCATGATTGAAAGCAGTAGTAGTAGAGGGAGGAATGGAAACCAAAAGGGAGAGAATTAGGGAACTGGAGAGACAGTAGAGTGATTAAGCACATACTGCTCTTGCAGAGGACCCACACTCAATTCCCTGCACCTGCACTGAGTAGCTCACAGGTGGCTGTAATTCTAAATGATCTAATGTCCTCCTCTAGTCCCTACAAATGCCTGAACATATACCCCATACCAACACACAGATGTATACACATGCTCCTGATATCTCTCTATTACCTCCCTGTACCTGTCTTCTCTCAAACATGCATATACACATCACATTTTCTGCCACTCATCTCATTTTTTCTTTTATGCATACATATAGCTGAATGTTTCATCCCTACTGGCAAGCTTCAATAGTGCTGTAAGGTGTTATGCATACAGCAGTCTAAACATATTCATCAATGTCACCTACCTGTGAAGCACACAAGCTGAAGCCATAACAACCCAGCAGCAAGATGCTTGGCTTATATTACAGTAGCATAAGTGTTATTAAAGTAAGCAACCACTTTCTAATTGGATTTAAGGCCAACCAGCTCAATGAGATGACATGTTGTCCAGTACAGCAATGCACACCTTTCACCTCAGTGCTCAGGAGGCAGATGCA
>NW_026126714.1:0-45000 GCF_943737965.1 Phodopus roborovskii
CCGTAAGTTCTAAGCCAACCTGAGTTACATAGTGATACTCAACTAAAATTTAAGTAAAATAAATACAGAGTTCAATCAAAGCATGTAAAAGTGTTTCATTGTAACCAAATGAACAATAAATACAGTAAGAAGTACCATAGGCCAAGAGTTACAAATCAGCCAGTGCTTCCAAAGAGATTGATTGTGAACATCAATGAGCACGAAAACTGATCATGCTTGTTTACAACCTTATTCTCAATTAAGGTCATAGAGCAAAATCAAATTCCAGGAGAAGAATGACGTTTCAAGCAGTCCCACATTTTTCTGAAACTTGTTTGTGGTGCTGTGATTTAATTTCTGTTGATCTTAAGAGTTTTGGATATTTGCAATTATATTGTTAAAATAAACTCTTTCATACTCTTATTTAGTTTAAAGATTGAAGCACACCATCAAACCCTAAGCCCTTAATCTCCCACACAGCAGAGTCTCCCTCTGAGGTCCTGGCTGGCCTGAAACTATGTATGTAGTCCAGGCTATGATCCTGCCTCAGCCTCCTCAGTGCTGGGTTACAGGTCTGAACCACCATTCCTAGATATTCTTTTCCCCAACTGTGTCCTCATCACCACTTTAAGAGTTTTCCTTCCTGCTTTGAGGTGTTAGGCACACCTTCTATCCCAGCACTGCAGAGAGGCAGAGGCAGGCAATTTTGAGTATGAGGTCAGCCTGGTCTACAGAGTGACCCCTACAACAGCCAGGATTACACAGAGAAACCTTGTCTTGAAAAACTAAAAAAAAAAAAAAAAAATTCTTTCCTCTGGTAGTGGCTGTCCTATGCGGATTAGGATGCCCCTATGTGTAAAGTGAATAGACACTAGAGTAAGAGAATGTTAAGTTACATTCTCCACTCAAAAACTTCAAGGGAAAGAGCCACCATACACAGTAGGCCCATTTAAACTCAGAACCAAAGTATCTCGTGAATGGAGCAAATATAGATAAAACTTTTGGCAGAATTACCTTGTTTGCATCAGAATATCATTCATTAACTAGCTCTCCTGTAATCCCAAATGGAAACTTAATTCAAATTTTATAAAACAGTTTCATAAACTATTATAATATTATGGGTATGCATAATGGGAACCAAACCTATGTCTCCCCCCTGTTCTTCCCTTGTAATCATGCCAGTAGCTGAGCCAGAAAGAAAAACTGTGATGCTGAGCAGTGGAACTGTCACGGGGTTAGCCCTAAATACTGTGGGATCATAAAGAACAGAAGTGTTTCTAACTGGCTCTTGTGATAAGACACAACTTGGTGGTGGAGAGAAGGCTGCCTTTCAGGCCTTCTTGCCTAACAACTTGCTCAACCGTGCATAATAATGCCCTGGAGAGGCAGCTTCAAAGCTGAGAAATGGGTGAGACTCTGAACAAAAGATCATAAATACACCCCTGTTTAGCTTCAGGAGGAGCCCTGCCCATTAAAAGTTCTGTTCCATGCATTATGTAATATTCAGGGAAAATAGAAATGCAGTGAGATTTGGTATCCAGCCCTTAACCAGGTAGAACTGTCAGGAATGGAAATGGCAGAATAGGGAATTCAGGAGAGTTATAATAAAAAAAGAAGGAAAGGTTCTACTTTCCCTTTCTATAAGATTTATTTTTTTGGGAGGGGGAGGGCAGTAGTGAGCTATTCACCTTGTCTGCATCTGTGACACTGACCACGCCATTGGGAGTGGAGACAAGAGCAGAAGTTACCTGCTGAACTAGGTCTGAGGAGGAACCTGGGAGAGTTCTCTTCCTGGACCAGTTTTGGAGAGGAGAGCATCTGGTAGAACCTGCTGGTGTTCATCTGTCTAGGTTGAAAGTTATTTCCTCCCTGAATAAACATCTGTTCAGCCTATTTGTTTATCCTGATCCTTATTAAACCATGATAGGTGACTCACTGGTTAAGAGCACTGGCCTCTCTTCCACAGAACTAGCTTCAGCTCCCAGCACTGACAGAGAGGATAACTGACCTCCCCTGTGAGGCAATGACTTGTCCTTCCCAAGACTCTTCCTCGATGCAGACACTTAAAAAAACCTTCCTGTTTCTTCCTTTTCCATCTCCTTTTCTTTCTGGTTCTGGCCACTGCCTTGGCATGGGTGGTAGTCTGAAGCTCATAAGGAGTGGCACTCTTAGGAGATGTGACTTTGTTGGAGTGGGTATTGCTGTTCTTTTGCTGCAGCTAATGCCTAAGAAACACAAACACGAGACTCACGCCCACGTGGAGCTTATTGGAGAGAGGGGAGAGGAAGAGGGGGTAGCTGGTGGCCAACCGAAAGCAGGAGAGAGAGAGAAGAGAGAGAGAGAGAGAGAGAGAGAGAGAGAGAGAGAGAGAGAGAGAAGCACTTGGTGTGCTTGCTTTAAAAGAGGCTTGCTCATGCATAACCGAGTCCTCTGGCCTCCAGGTAAAGCCAGGTAAGGCTGAAATAGTGATGACAAGGCCATGAGCGTCCTGCCCATCGTTGGGGGGGTCAGCTGGTCAGCTGGCTGCTAGTTCCTAACCGGTATGACTTGTTAGGAGGGAAGTGTGTCACTGTGGGGTGGGCTCTTATGCTTCCTATGCCTAAGATACTGCCCAGTGAGCTCAGTCAATTTCCTGTTTCCTGCAAGTCAAGATGTCCCCAGTACCAAGTCTCCTTTCATGCCACATGCATCCCACAATGCTCCTTGTCATTGTGATATTGGACTGAACCTCTGAAAGTGTAAGTTACCACCTTGTTAAGAATTGCTGTGGTCATGGTTTCTCTTCACAGCAATAGAAACGCTAACTAAGACAGCATGTTTTCATTGATACATTGGGCTTCCTTACTCGTTTCTTTGAATCCCCTCCCTACACCCCCACCCCCATGTAAATGTTTATTTCCCATGTCACTGCTTACAAACAGTATGGCTCTCTTTCTTCCTCCTCTATTTCCCTTCATCAGGCAGTTGCCAAGATTTACAGCTTGCCTGCCCTGTTGTTTTCATTTCAAACTACATTAAAATTGTCCTCAAGCTCCCTTCTGAGTCTATTTCTAAATTCTTTTACTAACAGACTAAATACTCCAACATGGAAGTCACAGTGTCTTAGTTAGGATTTCCATTTCTGTGATAAAAGGCCACGAACAAACTCAATCTGGATATGAAAGGCTTATGTTCACCTTATAATTCTCTGGTCACACGACTGAGGAAAGTCAGGGCATAGAGTCTAGCAGGAACATGGAGACAGAAGCTGAAGAAGAAGCTGTGGAGGGGTGCAGCTTACTGGTTCACTCATCATGGCTTGCTCAGCCTGCTTTTTTATGGAACCCAGGCCTACCATCCTAGGGATGACCACAACCATTGTGGGCTGGGCCTGCCCCCATCAATCATTAACCAAGAAAATGCCCAACAGCCTTTCTTACAGACCAGATGGTGGTATTTTCTCAATTCAAGTTCCTCTTCCCAAATAACTACATTATATTGACAATCTAACCAACCAGGATACTCAACTTCCCCAATAACAAAAATCAATAACCTCACCCATTTTTCTACTTTTTAGTAATTAAAATGTATATGTGAGTTTTCTCCTCAGGTTTTCTTTTTGTTCTGCCAGTACACACACACACACACACACACACACACACACACACACACACACACACACACACACACACTCACACACACCATATGCATGCTTAGTGTCTGAATAGGCCAAAAGCAGTTGTTAGAGCCCCTGGAACTGCATTACCAATGGCTGTTAGCCACCATGTGGGTGATGGGAATCTAACCTAGGTGCTCTGAAACTGTGACCAGAGCTCTTTACCAATGGCATTCTCTCTTGCCCCATGCAATCTTACTTACTTGGATGCTTTCTTTGGAAAGAAGTTTTGGTTTCTTTGATTCATTAGTTTGGTTTTCTTGACACAAGTCAAGTAGAGTAGCCTCAAGCTCATGACCTTCTTGTCTGTCTCCTTATTACTCGGATCACAAGTATGAGCCTTGCTTTGAAAGATGTGGCAAGCTATTTTGCCCTTGATGTCATGTGAAACTATCTCTGCCCACTCTGTGTTTCCCTTTGTTGGTTTTCCTTGATTACTTTTGTTGTGGAAGATTGGAAGTGGAACATTGTTTGGAAGATATGTATTGCATGGGGAGGTTTTTTGTATGTTTGCCTTTGACTTTGCTGATTTGTTTATCTTATTTATTTATAGTTCTGTTTTTTATGGTTTGTGGGAAGGAGACTCCAGTTACAGAAATCCTGCCCAGTAGCTTTGGAAAAGAAGGAAATGTTGACCAACACTCAGTGGATAGAAGCAGGTAGGTCTCAGTGAGTTCAAGGCCAGCCTGGTCTACAGAGAGAGTTAAAGAGCAGAGAAACTCTGTCTCAAAAAACAAAGAGAGAAAGAAGGAAGTGCTGACCCCTGCTGACTCAAGGTTGTTAAGGAATATCCCTAGGAGGAAACAAGAGGAACTTTATGTTTACAGCATGTGAGGAGAGACTTTAAACAAGGAAAAACTCTGTGTTCTTTTATTGTGTTTTTCCCCCTCTCTTATCCATAGGAAAATGTCCAGAATAAACATTTGTAATGTATCTATGGCACCCACACCCCTAGCTCAACACAATTGGTGCTATATATTAGAAATTCTAACATACTTAATGATTACACACACACACACACACACACACACACACACACACCAATTCTTTGATGATCAAAACCAAAAAATGCTCTCCAAGTTGTGTAAACTGATGCCCATTGAAGAAGCCACATTGGTGTTTTTCACCCATCCTGGCAGGAGCCAAGTAGGTCCAAAGACAGCCATGTATGTCACTCCATTTGGCTAGTGAGTATTGAAACAAAATACTTGAAGCAATTGGAATCTCCTCAGAGTCTGATCTTGAAGGAAGGAAAGGCCAAAGCCTCAACCAACCAGAAGAGACCTCCTGAAAAGACATTTTACACATTTCCAAAAACTTAGTGACCACCTTATAAGAGGATCCAAAATGAGCTAATGAGGAGTCAATGATGGGTGGGACTCTTGGCCAGGATGGCTTAGATATGCTTGCTTCTTGCCCTCCATTTAAATATTAAACTCACTTCAGGACTCCAGGACTGTGGGATTGAGTGTGAATGGACCTCTATTTCTCTGCACAGTGTGTCACACAGAATACATCTCCTTTCTCTACTCTTCATAATTACTTGTCTCTCTAAACAGCCCACTGAGGAGAGATGGCTAAGCTTAGCTTGTAAGGACTGTGATGTGTTGAGATCTGTAGCCTGGGTGACTTAGGAGGACTCTGTCACTACAAAGGGATGGAACCCAGTAGGCCAAAAACCAAATGATCTTGCTCTGACCATGACCAAAAGCAAGGAGAAGATGAAAACTTATTTTTGCTTACAGTTCCAGAGAGAGAGAACCATAATGGCAGAGGTTGAATGGCAGCCAGTGGCTGGAACATGAGGCTGAGAGACCACACTATACCCTCACATAGCAAGCAAGAGACACCAAGCAGGAATGTGGCAAGTTTGTAAATTCTCAAAGCTCACCAGCATGATATATTTTCTCTATAGCCTTGCCCCTATTAGTTTCATAACTTCCCCCAAAACTGTGGTCAACTGGGAACAAGTATTCTAAGGTATGAGCCTATGGGAGAGGTGAATGTCATTTAAGCAAGTCTAAGCACTTGCCACCAACTCTGAAGACCTGAGAATGATCCTTGGAACCTGTTCTGGCGGGAGAAAATGGACTCCTGCAAGTTATCGGCTGACCTCCCCATGCTAACACACATGCACATGTGCAAACATACATATAATAAATATCTAAAATTGAAAATGGTAGACAAAGCAATTTTGGAAAGCAGAGAGAAGAGATTAATTCAACATGGCTACACTAGGAAGAACAGATGAAGGAGTCCAGTAATGCAGCATCCATCTTTAGCATAGGAATGTGAGCCTTAGGCTTAAACACAGGAAGAACTGAGGCAGAGGATGAGAGATGTACATGATTAATTGGTTCAGGGAGGGTGTGGTCTGGTGGATCATTGCCTCAGCTCTGGAGGGAGGGAGGGAGCGAGGGAGGGAGAGAGAGGAGGGAGGAAAGAAAGGGAAGGACAGAGAGAGGGAAAGAAGGAAAAAAGGAAGGAAGAATAGAAATATCTTAACTACAGCTTTAGAGGAAAAGTCAGTGTGAATATCCCACTCAGCTTTTTTTTTTTTTTCTTTTAAAAAAGTTTATTTATGTTTTTAATTTTATATGTAGTATGTATGAGTTGTATGTGTTGGATCCCCTGGAACTAAAGTAACAGACATCTTCTGTGTGAGTGTTGGGAATAGAACATGGGTCCTCTGCAATAGCTGAGCTGGCTCTCTGGCCCTTCTTTCTTGGTTTTTGAATTGATATTGGTGATTCTACTTCCCACATATATTAGAGTTAACCGGTGTTAAAGTTGATATTTGATGGATATAGCACTTAAGTTGAGAAGGACAGAAATTTTAACAATGTGGCATCTTCCATCCTGTGTGACAGGTAGCTGTTCAATTTACTTAGCTCCTCTCTGATTTCTTTTATCAGAATTTTCTGATTTTTAAGATTAAGCCTAGAATATATTTTTTTAATAACGTATTATATATTTCATAGGATGGTATGATAAATGACATTATGTTAAGGTTTTGTTTTCCAAGCGTCTGTTCCTGGTGTATAGCATATTATTTATTTTTTACTTTATGTGTATAGGTGTTTTGTATGCATCATTGTCTTGCTTATACCTATGGAGGACATACAGAACATAGCCCAACTGCTCAATCATTGCTATACTCTTTCACAAATGCTGTCTGCACACACACACACACACACACACACACACACACACACACACACACCAGCACAGTGCAGGCCTGCCTTAAGGCCCTCTTACAAGAACAAATCTCTTATGGTGCTGAGGAGAGAATACAGAAATTCCAATGAGATGGCACTAATAAGTACCAACATACAATGGGAGATGTCCTTCTATACATATGTTTCTCTCTTGGTTGCTGAAAAAAAAAAACTGATTGGGCAATAGCCAGGCAGGGGGTATAGGCACAGCTGTAGGAGGAAGGAGGAAGGAGATAGAGGGAAGCATTTAGAGAGAGTTGGAAGATTGGAGGTGGCTGGCAATCTCTGGTAATATAAGGCTATATAGAAATACATAGTAGGTATTGGTTAGTAATTAAGACAGAGCTAGCCAATAAAAAGTCTTAGCCATCAGCCATACTTTATAATTAATATAGTATCTCAGTGTTTATTTGGGGTTGAAATGGGGAGCGATCATACTGAACAGAAACCTCCATCTTTAATCATACATATACTATGTGCCAAATGAGATGAGAATCTCAATTAGTAACAATGTCCTTAAGGGATTTCAGCTCCCTCTCTCGGAAAACTACATGTTACAGGAAAATGATGCTGGCAACTTAAATTCCTGAGTTTGTGGTCACATATAATTCAAATTAGTGAACACATTACTCATGTGTAGTGCATAGACACTCAGCAGATATGAATGCCCCCTGAGAATAACAAGATAGCAATAAAGAAAATTCTTTCAAAAAAATAGGAAAAAATAACATCAAAAATAAGTAATGAATGGATAAGACAAAGCCAGAGTGAAAAGAAAAGAAAAGAAAAGAAAAGTAAAACCTTCACATCAGATCAATTCCAGCTAAGTTTTCAGATTAGGATTGTTCAATCAAAACACCCATGTCCAAACATTTTGGATAAGATGAGAAATACTCACACTCTGCAGTTGTCATGCTGTTACATACAGAGCTTTCTTGTGGGAAAGAAAAAATGACCTGCCTCTCACACATCCATGTATCCCTTGAAAAGAACCAGAACTGGACATGGTACTGATCTCTTATAATCCTGTCACTGCACAGACTGTGGAACATGTATGCATGTGTGTATACACCTTTCATACAACGAATGAAATAAAAGAGTAATAAAACTTAGTAGATTACAACTCTCATGACCCCTTTGGTTCTAATTACATACTTGGAGATGATTCCTTTCAAAAAAGTAATTTTGGAAGTGGTGACAGGAAATTGATGATTAATGTCATTCTGTAAATATGTTCCCCTTATTGCTTAATGAATAAAACACTGCTGGCCAATAGGAAAGCAATAAAGGCAGGACTAGGAGACAAGGAGGTTTCAGGCAGAGGTAGTAGGAATTTCAACATGTAGGATCAAACAGGGTAGAACTCTAGGTCCTCTCTCCGGTAGGATAAGACCATGAGGAAATACTTAGATTGATAGAAATGGGTTAATATTTAAAACAGAGCTAGCCAACAAGAAAGGCTAATAACAGACCAACACCTTTCTATATAATACATACTCTTTATGTCTTATTTGGGGCTTGCACAGCTGTGGGACCAGGCTGGTGGGACAAAGCTCTCATAAGAGGAAACTCCAGTAGAAAAGACAGTAATTCCCACTGTCACCAGAAGTGATTAGAAAAATGATCTCCTACACTTAATGGAACACATGAATTGAATCTGCAATCTGAAAATAGGCTCAGCCTTTGAGCACTTGTTTCCTATCTGGTGTACTATTTGGGAGGCTATGGTACCTGCAAGAAGTCAAGCCTTCTTGGCAGTGTTAATAATTTCGAGTGGCCTTTAAGGTTACAGCCCAGATATTGTTCTTGCCAGATGGTTTTTCCTGGTCAGCCATGAAATGAACTGACACAGCCACACACTTCCACTGCCATGAGCTGAGGCACTCCACCATGCCCACTCTGATGAGTTATGTCAGAATACTGACCTTGAGTCAAAGTAGACATTCCTGCCCTTTGCTGTAGATATGATGTCATGGCAGTGAGATGGTTCTGTGGGTGCACTGGCTAATTTTCTGTCACCTTGACATTTGAAAAGTTACATAAGAGCAGGGGAAAGTGAGGTGTCAATCAATAAAATGCCTCCAGAATGTCAGGTTGAAGGAAAATAAGCAGGACATTTTCTTAAGTATTTACTGATAAGGGAGGGCCCATCCCATTGTGGCTGATGCCACTCCTGGGCTTTTTGATCTAGGTTCTGGAAGAAACCAGAAAGAACAAGAAATGAGGGGTAAATCATAAGCATGTCTCCTCCATGGCCTCTGCGTCACCTCCAGCCTCAAGAGTTCTTCCCAGTTGGAGTTCCTGCCTTGGCTTCCCTCAATGGACAATGACACTGCATATATGAGAAATAAATCCTTGCCTGCACAAGTTGCTTTGGGTCATAGTGTTTCTTCACACCAATAGAAACCCTAAATAAGACACTGGGTAAATACGATTGCTGCCAACACTGATGACAGGGTTTCCATTCCAGGGACACACACAGTGAATGAACAACACCGATTCCTATCCCTATCCTTAGACCTTCACCCATGTGCAGCACTACACACATGCCAACACACAGAGACACATGACAACTGTAAAAGTAATTGGGTAGAGGGATGGTCAGCAGTGAAGAGCACATGCTATTCTTCAAGAGCACCATTCTGGGTTCAATTCCTTGCACCCACATGGCAGCTCAAAATTGCCTGTCACTCCACTTCCAGGGTACCAACATCCTCATACAGATATACATGCAGGAGAAACACCAGTGCATGAAAATAAAAATAAATGAAATAAAAAAAATCAGAAGGAAAAAGTAAGCCCAGTAGAGAGCTGATTTTCACATACCCATGTGTTTAATAACTGAAGATGATTTTTGAGGTCCTATATGAAAATGCTATTTAGTCTTTGAAACCACAGCTTGAGGATTCAAGACAGCAAGCATAACTAATCTGCAGAAATGTAGCAAGGTGTTACCTACAGAGACATACTGGTGGGACCTCCTGAATCTGAAAACCTTCTATAAGGCAAAGGACACACTCAGTAAGACAAAATAACAGCTACAGAAGGGAAAGGATCTTAAACAGCATCACACCTGACAGAAGACTGATATCCAAACTACATAAAGAACTCACGAAGCTAGACATCAAAATACAAAATAATCATGGTACAAATGGTGTAGAGATGTGAACAGAGAATTTTGTACAGAAGAATCATGAATGGCCAAGGTACACTTAAAGAAGTGTCAACATCCTTAGCTATCAGGAAATTGTAAATCAAAATGGCTCTGAGTTACCATCTTATACCTGTCAGAATGGACAAGATAAAAACAAAAATACTTATGAGAGCCTATGTTGGAGGGGATGTAGTGTAAGGGGAACACTACTGCACTACTGGTGGGAGGGCAAATTTGTACAGCTACTTTGCAAATAGTATGAACATTTTCTCACAAATTGCAAATCAATCAATGTGAAGACACAGTGATACAACTAGTGGCAATATACCAAAAGGATGCTCAATCAGACCAAAACACACGTGTTCAAATATGTTCAAAGCATAATTATTTGTAATAGCCAGAACATGAAACAACATAGATGCCTCTTGACACATGGAGCTCTCTGGAAAGAGAAAAAAATATGAGACTTCCTGGGTAAACTAGGGGTAGAGGAGTACAAGGGAAGAGACAGGAAAATGAGACTATGAGGGATCAGGATGGTACCATTAGGGATGGGATGCAGGGGAATTGTTGAAAGAGATATCTTGATAGGGGAGGCTATTATGGGTTTGGGAGAAAGCTGGTGCTACAGACAGTTCCCGTAATCCACAAGTTTGACCCAAGCTAAGACTGCTAACAATAGGGAGAGGGTGCCTGAACTGGCCTTCACCTATAATCAGATTCATGACTACTCAAATTGTCATCGTAAAGCCTTCCTCTGGAACCTAATAGAAGCAGATATGGAGAACCATAGCCAAGCACTGGGAGTCTGGTTCCAAGAGAGGGATAGGGAATATATGAGCCAGGGGGATCAAAGTTTGTGGGAGCTCACAGAATCAGGAGGAACTACTAGGGAGCCAGATTCGGACCATCCTATTCCTTCTGCATCTGGGTTGATCTTTTGTGGGGCCCCTAGCAGCAAGACTGGACCTGTCCCCGGTGCATTAGTTGGCTCTTTAGAACCTATTCCCTATAGTGGGATGCCTTGTTTAGCCTTGAGGAAGTGCAAAGGAGCTTGCTCATGCCTCAGTTTGATGTGTCATGCTTTCTTGATTCCCATGGAAAGCCTTACCACATCTGAATGTAGATGAATAATATATGAATAGGGTGGGGGAAGGGAAAACGGTGAGAAGGAAGAGAAACTGTGGTTAGTATGTAAAATACACTTTTAAATGATGAATGAAGTATACTATTACTGACAGTACTGAGTAACTGTGTGAGGGCTGGTATATATGTGCCCCAGCACGTTTGGAGAAGTGAAAGGACAACTCTCTGGATACACACACACACACACACACACACACACACACACACACACACACACACACACAGTGATTAAAATCATTTTAAAAAACAAAGATTACAAGTACTCATCTTTGTGGTACTTCTCCTAAGAGATGCCTGGAAATCAGAAATTTTCACACCTTTCATTTACTTTTCCAGACAGGGTCTCAGTGGGTATGCTAGGAGATCTTCAAAGTCTTTGTCCTCTTGGCCCACCTAAGTGCCAGGATTATAGGTATGCACTCTATCTCCAATATGATATATTTAATCTACCAAACAAATCAGCATGTACTTCCTTTGCTCAGTTCATCCATGTCAAATACCATTCTAAGTACTTTGGTAGTATAAATAATAATCACAAAAATTCTAATAGTTATCTCTCTTCATACACTGTTTTCTGAAGATGATAAAGTGGGGGCATCTCTTCCTACAGAGCAAATATTTTAGTAAGTAATGTCTCCCTGGGGAACCTGCTACCCTACTGTAATCTGAGAATCACAGGATACACTGACTGTTACCCAAAGCTATGCTATGTATTTGAAAAGTGTTCATTAAAGGATTCCTAATTACTGGGCTGGAGAGATGGCTCAGCAGCTCAGAGAACCTGCTATTCTTATTGAGAATCAGGATTCAATAACACATTAAACACATAATGGCTTACAACTATCTACCTAAGTCCAGTTCCAAAGAATCAGGTGCCCCTTTCTGACCTCTTCAGAAATCAGCTATACATACATACACAATGCACATATCTACATGCACTCAAAACACTGTAAGTCCAGGCATGGTAGGACAGACCTATATTCCCAGGACTAGGTAGAAAGGCAGGATGATCTCTGTGAGGTGCAACTATGCCCAGTCTACAAAGTGAGTTCCAGGAGAGTGGAGAAACCTGGACTCAGAAAACAGAAAGAAAAACCACCAATAAAGTAAAAATAATTCTTTTAAAAAGAGAAATACTAATAACCTGAAAGAGCCAGACGTTTGCCTGTGTGGCTGAAACGTCAGATGCCATGCTGCTTTTGATTCTACAACCCATGAAATGACGCCCATGCTGTCTGTTGTCTACCTAACACCCGACACCCCACAGTTCTGAAATATAACTCAGGGACTGGATGTATATGTGTTCATTCACTGATATACACCCATAGGCTACTATTGTCTAAGTCACTTTTTAAAGGAAACCAAATGTTTACATATAATAATCTAATGTATGACATAGTAACATCATATACTTGAAAGAATCACTGAAATTTTAAATGTCTCACTACAAGAAAAATTATATGACTTTAATGGATTACTTAGCCTGAGTTTACCATTTCATAACATATAAATTTCAATGTGTCATTATAAATGCCATAAATACGCAATTTTTGTCAAGCAATCTTTTAAAAAATTTTAATACCAGCACTCATGAGATAGAGGCAGGTGGATCTTTGTGTGGTTGTACCCAATTGATGTACATAGCCAGTCCTCGGGTAGACAGGCTTACATAGATAGGGTGATTCTGTCTCAAAAAAAGAGATAGGGTGTACATTATTGAGTTCACATATTATGGGCACTTTCTCAAACGCAATTTGATAGATGGTAAAATAGTAGCAGGCATTTGTAATCAAAATACATTTAGTGTCCATGCTGATGTTATCAGTCTGGCCTCAAAATGGAAATCCTATGTGCCTTACTGCTTAAGATCAAAATGACCACATTGATCACCCAAAGATCTACAAAGCCTATGGTTCTTAAACAAGGATGTGGTGCTATTTGCCCAAGTTCCTCTGAGAATTCCTTTTCGCTTAAAATATTGCATAGTGCTCACTATTTAATAATCCACTGCTTTCCCTCACCCTCTGTCCAAGTTAAAACAGAAATTAAGGGCAGTGTCTTAACAGAACCCAGGCTACCTGAGCAGGATGGGCTGGGCCCTTGGGTCCCAGTTCTACAGCCATGAAAATCACTTTTTGTCTTTTGTCACACTGCCTGTCTCAAAGATGCTTTCTGAGTTGGATGCAGTGAGAGAGGCCTGCAAATTCTAATGTGCCAGTAGCTGAGACAGGAATATTACACTTCTGAGCTCAGCCTAGGCTACATAGTAAGTGTCTGGGCTAAACAAGGAGATTTTGTCTTCAGAGGGGACAGTAATTAAAAAAAGAAACAAATGTTCTGAGACAATAGCCAGGAAAAGCTACTCTTTGATTTTACTCATATGAAAGATATCCTTACACAAAGTGATAAAAGTGCTTAGTAGTTGAAACAGAAGTATAATCCTTTTATCTTTACATACACAATGTGACTAGTAATAATATGAATGAATTCTAGGACAGCCAGGGCTATATCAGGCCATTGTTTAAAAATAAATAATGGAGGGTTGTGGCAGATGTGTTTAATATGATCACACAGCAGGCAGATATTTGAGTTAAAGTCCACCAGGACTACAGAGTGAGTTTCAGGTCAGACAGGGTTGTCAAAGAGAAAAACCCTGTCATGGAAAACGAAAAAAACAAACAAACAAACAAACAAACAAAAAAACCTCCTTAAACCTCCCTACAGCCATTACCTCCACTATTTCAGGCTCATTTCAGCTTCCCTTGTCCCCACTCACCCCAGAGACCTCTCCATGACAGCTTGCCTCCTATATTCATTTATCCTGACCAGGAAAAAGACTGCTGCAGCCAGGGGGAGACAGCAACTGTAGTGACCACTAGAAACAGACTGCACCCTCACAGATGAGGCCACTTTGCCGCCCTTCCCTCAGCCATAGAGCTAATGCCAAGGATCCTGTCTGCCAGAGACTGAAGAGGCTTGATGATGTCAGGGAAGGCGCCAATGTGGAAGCGAGCACTGGAGCACCATTAGAGGGCAGAGAGAACACTGTGCAGATTAAGCTTATGATGTGATGATTTATAACCCTGCAGTGTCCTTCTGGCATGACACAAAGTCAATATTACTATGTTCATAAAAGGAAATAACTGTATTCCTAATGGCTTAGAAAGGTTTATGAGACTAAAATAAATTGTACAAACACCTATGAGTGTATGAATCTATGTGTCATTGTAAATCAACTACTTGACAGGCACTAAGTAAACGAGAGCTTGGGAGGCAGAGGCAGGTGGCTGTCCCAGTACAAGGACAGCAAGGGCTACATACATTCGCATTTTTTAATGATTTTTTATTTAAATTTGAAACAAGCTTATTGTGCATGTCAATCCTAGTTCCCACATCCTGACTCCCTCCTCATCCCCTGAACCAATCCCCATCCCATCCCCTTTCTGCTCCCCAGGGAGCATGATCCCTTCCATAGGGGAGGACATATGTACTTAAATGAACTAAATTCTCTTGATAATGATCATGAACTGTTTAGCCATCCCTGTCTTGAAGTACCTCAAAGATTGTGTGTTCTGATTTTTACCCCCACTTTAGCAAAGAGAAAGTAGCAGTCACTGTTGATATGTTAACCTAAAGCAGGCAGTAAGTCTCAGAATTCATTTTACTGTCTGGTTAGTGCAAAAGAGACCCGCAAAGAGGCAGGTGTAGTAAGAGTTTTACTCTTACTTTTTTGTGGGACACACCTCCAGCTCCCAAATCACACACAGGGCCTTCTTAAATATGAATTCCTGACCTGAGCTTGGCCAGTTGATAGTCAGCTTTTATTAACTATAAACTATTCCAATGACATTTTGCCTCTGGGCTTTTTCCTTTTGTTACTCCTGCACATCTTATTTCCCTCTTACTCCTGGGCTTGGTGAGTGGCTGGTCCATGTCACCCTCCTCCCCTTGTTTGCTTCTTACTTCCTCTCTTTCTCCATTCTCCTTCTATGAATACTGTCTGCCTGCCAGCCCCAACTGTCCTTTCTCCAGCCTTGCTATTGTCCTTCAGCTCTTTATTAGACCATCTCCTGTTTTAGAAAAGCACAATAACACAACTTCACAGGGTTAAACAAATTCAGCATAAAAAAAGATACAACTTAAAATAATATTCCCCAACTGGTAGATTCAAGAAAGAGCACTACACAGGATTGCAGCAGATGACAGCAAAGTGAGGTACCTGCTGTCCAGGGAAGAATAGACTGTTGCTGCCCCAACTGAGAGGAGGTGGTACTACAGTGTTACAAGACTGCAACTGTGAAGTAGTTTCACTTAGTGTTTCCTAGGAACCCTTGTGACTTAATATTGCGTGTGCTATTGTTGAGAGTGAGTAATGCCTGAGATGTGCTCACATTTGTGCCTCAAAGTGGTGGTGGAGGACACCTCCCCAATAGCAGCCACATGGGGTCTGCAGGATTGAAAAACAAGGACAGAGGACTTTGGTGCTCAGTGTCCCCTTTCCTCCTCCTTGTCCTCCCTGCAAGCCCAGGAAGTTTCCCCTCGTGCTAGAATGGTTTGTTTCCCTAAAAAGCCCAGCTCCCTTTCCCTTAAGTCTAGTCTTGTGGTCCTGACTTATTAAATGACCCGGCTCATCCATTTTTCAACCTTCCTTCCGCACAGGGTTAGAGAAGTATTGCATTACAAAAGATTTTCAATGCTCCCAAGAGGAACCTCAAAGATGCAGGACAGCAAGTCAGTGTTTGATCAGGCAGCAGTATGGTAGTGTCACAGTTAGCGTGAGCGTTACTGTTACACGTTGGCTGTTGTGTGCAGCAAACACTTGGACAGACAGAAAGCTAGGCAAAGATGGTGGCTCTCAGGAATGGGGTATGAGGGTCCTGGTATCTGAGACCAGAACAGGGGACCACACCAACAAGTCTCTGAGCAGAAACTGGGAAGTTAGCTGGCTGAGGCATTTGTGAGGGCCTTCCTGAGGCAGAGAATACAACACTTGAGTCAACTAGACTCTGACAGCCATCTGTAGAGCAAGGCTGTAGTCTTAGAATATTTCACTCTCCAGAAGCCAAAGCAGCAGCAGAAGAAATCCAAAGGCCTCTCTGTCAAACAGAGGAGAGACATGAGACTGTTTGACATTAACCCAGAGCAACAGAGGTACATCCATCTTTTCTAAAGGCCTTGCCACTCACTGTTGCCTAGTCTTCCAGTTCAGGCTGTGAATTCCTCAAGATTCCAAGTCTCACTGGGCATCCCTGCCCCCTCAGTCACAAGGGCTCCTCTGGCTTCTGCAATAAGAGGGGAACCTCACCCTAGCATTCTCTCTCTCTCTCTCTCTCTCTCTCTCTCTCTCTCTCTCTCTCTCTGTGTGTGTGTGTGTGTGTGTGTAGTATGGGCACTGAAGTTATGTAAGGAGTGTCCTTTGAATGCTGCTTCGATGCCTGTGTTTTGAGAGGAATCAGAAGGCAGAGCCAAAAAAGAGCGGGTTGCTTGATCAGCTAAGTTATTCCCTTTGGATAAGGATCCAGGGAGACCTGAATGAGCATGAGGGTGGCCATTAAATAAAAGGGAATGTTCTAGTTCTTATGAGAGAAATTAGCTGCCTAAACAGATTACCAGTTTCAGAGATTTTTTTTTAACCTGACCTACAGTCTCTATAGGTCATGCAAAATAGGCTCTGTCAATAAAAATGTTGATTGGTTGATCTGAAAATGCAGTGAAGACAGCTATGACAGCATATAGTTCTGTCAATTGAGCAGACGAGGCCCCAGTTTGAAAGTTGGTGACTTCATTCTTCCATTCATAAGCAGCTATTCCCATGGAGAAACCATCAGTAAACACTGTTATCGCCCTTGAGATAAGATTCGAGAGGGTAATTTTAGGGAAAATAAACTCTTGGGAGCAGGCAAAGTCAATTAATTTATTGGGGGAATAATGATTATCTATTTCCCTCGTGTAGTCAGCCAAGGCTATGGGCCAGCTCTCTATAGAGCCCATGAGCCAATCAACCTGTTCTTTGGTGTAAGGGTGAAGAATCAGGTTTGGATCACAGTCAAAGTAGGCCTTTGCTTGTTTTCTGGCCATGACAATTTTGTCTGAGATTACCTGAAAATAGAGATTTAACACCCTCTTAGTAAGTATTGGTAAATGAACCCATAGTATTGGAGCAGTCTGCCAAAACATTGACATGGTAACCTGTGCTGTTTTACAAATGATGAACCATAATGGGCGATAGTAATCCAGAAAGGTGACTTGTTGTACTTCTATCACTTGTTCCACGAGGGTTATACTATTACAACATTCAGTGAAAGCTATCGAAGCGAGGTGGGGTCTGAATTGCAGGGGAGAATATCATAAAGGGATTTTAATTCATCCTTGTTAATTTTCAGATCAGTTAATAGCCAAAGAATATCTCCCAAGAAATTTTGAAAGTCACAGTCAGTGTCTAAAGCCTGTCTAATCTCAGGATGAAATTTTTAGAGGGTATTGTGTCTTCAAACATCTGAAAACCTAGATAGGTTAGGGATCTCTGAGTTGCACTTTTACTGGGGCTATCTGTACTCTCCTTTTTGTTAGATAATCACACTGTTCTTTATAACAAGATAATACCTCTTCCCCTTTTTGTTCTGCTAAAAGGATATTGTCCATATAATGTATGATATTTATCTGTGGGCATGAGTCTCTAACTATTGAAATGGCAGAGGCAACAAAGGACTGACAGAGTGTGGGACTATTGGCTATAACTTGGGGAAGAACACGCCATTGGTACTGGTGCATGGGTGCTTGAGAATTTAGAGAAGTGATACTAAAGACAAAATGTATTTTGGTCTTCTGGATGCAAAGGTATGGTAAAGAAGCAGTCCTTAAGGTCAATTATGATTTTAAAGTATCAGAAGGGTACTGCAACAAGTGAAGGAAGCCTGGCTGTAGGGCCCCATGAGATCCGTAGTTTTAGTTACAGCTCTAAGGTTCTTCAGCAGTGACCATTTTCCTGGTTTCTTTTTAATAACGAAGATGGGGGTATTCCAAAGAGAAGTGCTAGATAGAATGTGGCCAGCCTTAAGCTGTTCATGTACCAGTTGTTGAGCAGCAGTGAGCTTTTCAGTGGGAAGAGGCCACTGATCGAACCCTACTGCTACCACCTGTCAAGTGGGACAACCTGCCTGCATGATGGCCTCTGAGGTCAGGCTCCTGGATTTCCTGCAGTGGATTAAACAGGCATATGTCACAGCAGTGCATCCTGTGCTGCACTTCAGCCATTCTGAATCAGACTCCAGGAGTGAAACACTTATCTGTGTGTTAGTTAATATGACACCCAGCCCTGCAGTCACCAACATATGGTGATGGCACATTCCAGCTGGCATCTAATGCTCTTCCAGGCCTGATGTCTGATTTGACCATAGATGCTTGAGCCAGTATTTAATGGATGCCAAAAGGATCACCCAATGTCTAGTCTTTCTAGTTCTGAAGAATAAAAGTGAAGTTTCTTTTCCAAATCCATCAGTTAACATAAAAGGCTCACTTTCAATGTTTATAGCATTAGTTTAGTTTGCATTTCTTAACTATAATACCTCATTAAGGCATCTCTCAAATGTTATAGTGTTAATTTAATAGAGGGGGCTCTGCTAGAACTGTATTGGAAATGTCCATTTAATTAACCTCATAGGCCTGTAGGTCTTAACTAGAAATCATTAATAAGATTGCTAGCCAAATTCAAATTGGAGTCAGTTACATCCTTGATAATTTCTCATGAGCTGTGAAAGACAAGAATTGATAATTAGGCAAACACAGAAATGGACTTCAAAAGAAAAGGTGTTGGAGGAGCAAGACATCCAGAATGGACAGGGCCCTAAGGGTTCACCATTCTGTGCCCAGTAAGATTTTGACACAGATAGTACTCAGGAGCAAAGGCTTCAGCCTTTATATGCATTCACAGAAAAGATTTCTGTCTTTTTACTACATTGGGCAGAGACCCCAGGAGGGCAGAAGTGAGGAAGGGAAGAAGATGAGGACAAAGAAAGGGATAAAGAGACAGACGCATAAAAGAGGTGAGGGCTGTGACATTGGACTATGGACTGAACACAGCAGGACTGACTCAGGTGAGGCAGTTTGGTTGGGATGGTGGATGGAATGTAAACATTACATTGCTTCTGCCTCCACCAAGCAAACACCAACTCATTTATGTGATGCATCTTTGCAAAGGCTAAGACTGACCATATTTATCTCATTTGACCTTCCTCCTGCCAGCATTTAACATGACTAACCATTCCTCACCTCTATCCCCACCCTCCTTTCTCAAACTTCCTGGCCAAGACATATGCATATTAATAAACAATAAGCCTTTATATAATGCTTCAGAAGGTGCACTATCAAGAAGTAGAAGGAGTTGGAAGAAGTACAACAATAACCATGAATAAGGCTATGAAGCGCAAGCTTAGCTGCTAGGAAGGACCATGATTAAGGCTACTGGCCAGGTGGTGGTGGTGCAGGCCTCTAAACCCAGGGAGGCAGAGGCAGGAAGACATCTGTGAGTGCATGGCCAGCCTGTTCTACAAGAGTAAATTCCAGGACAGCTTCCAAGCCACAGAGAAACCCTGTCTCAAAATACAAAGCAGGTGGGGGGTGCTATTTAATGCAAGCTTAGCAGTTACCTGAGGTAATGTGAGCATCACCCTAGTAATCTTATATCACAGAGTAAGTCCCAGGCTACTAAGAACTGCAAACTTAAAGCAAGAAAACACGTAGTCCGAAAGATTTCAGTGTGTCAAAACAAAACAAAACAAAACAAAACAAAAAACAGTATTTTATTATCTCCTGCTACCTTACAAAATATTGGTAATATCTCTTCCCTGGATCTCTGGAAAACAGGGGTTCAACTGTGTTTCAGTCACTAGGGTTTGGTTGCCTTGAATCTGCTTGCCCACCTCATAGGTCCTCCCCAATTCAATGAGTAAAGTAGTAACTAGTGGAGAAGAGGCCTTGTGACTATAGAGTGGGACAGGGAAGAGAGATGCCTATGTCCTCTGGGAACTGATGTAAGAGTGAGGTCAGATGTCTACACTACAGTAAGGCAGACAGGAAAACTGGCATGGGCTATGACGCAGTGGCTACCCTGATCAGGTGCAGTTGGAAGCTTTAGGTTATGGGTGGTCTGGGAAAAAGTCAGGGAAAATGGGCAAGAGTAGAGGGGTAGACCAGAGAGACCAGGGCAAGGACCAGTGAGGAGGTAGCCATGACCTGTGAGGAATATCTGAAATCTAGACCAGGGATAGCTTTGGAGGCTGTTTTAGTTAAGGTTTCTTTTCTGTGACAAAACACCATGATGGAAAAGCAAGTTGGGGAGGGAAGAGTTAATTTGTCCTATATTTCCACTTTGTTATTCATCAGTGAAGGAAGTCAGGACAGGAACTCAAATAGGGCAGGTACCTGCAGGCAGGTGCTGATGCAGACACCATGAAGGTGCTGTTTACTGCCTTCTTTTCTTACAGAACTCTAGGCAACAAGCCTAGAGTGGACCCTCCCTCATTGATCCTAACTGAGAAAATGCTTTAGAGCCAGATTTCAAGGAGGCATTTCATCAGCCAAGTCCCATTCCTCTCCAATGACTATCTTGTGTTAAGTTGACACACATAACCAGCCAATGCAGAGGCACACAAACATGGTTGCAACACTGGGAACTAAAACCCACCCTTGAACCTGCAAGATGAATACTGTACCGATGACCTATATTCCCACACTTTCTAAAAAGATTTCCTTTGTTGCTAGGTTGATTGGTTTTTATTTTTTTCCTTACAATGGAATCTCAACCTTGATAGATCAGGCTGGTTAGACAATACCAGATCTCTCTGCCTCAGCCTCCCAAATGCGAGCCTTATAGGCATAATATAAGCATGTTTTACCATGGCCTCTCAGAAAGTTATGAGTCATGAAAATACCACCCATGAGCAAGATTTCAGAAGCAGCCTCTGCCTCTTCGAACATCTATGTACTCACAGGCGGGTGGCCCAAAGAAAGATGAGCTAACTATGGCACACATGCATTGTAGGCTGGTTAGATGGAGAAGCTGGGGCCTAGTGCTAGAACCACTAAACAGGTGGAGACAGGCCTGCAAGCAAAGGCTCAGAGAACAGGGAAGTGAGAAGGGAGGCAGGAGAAGCCTGTTAGGTCCCAAATATCAGGGGCAAGGTTGGCACAGCTGAGTACCAGAAGGTGTTTCCTTGTCTGTCTTGGTTTTTTTTTTTTTTTTTTTTTTTTGACATTACACAAGCCACCATCATCTTCCTAATACCTCAGGGTCATTTTTAAAATGAAAATTATGAGTGAAATATGTAAGGCATAAAGATGTTATATGTGGCTTCATCCAGAGTTGTGGATCTCTAGCACTGTCTTCCAAACCAGGGAACAGACACTTTCAAAGGCTGTTGCTGCCATAGAAAATTCCAGCTAGCCCTAAGAAGTCCACACTGGCAGTTCATTGGCTATCTGATTACACAGACCCATCTACCTAGAGCTAAGGCAACAGCACGTGGGTCACATGGCTGGACTTCCCTCCCCCAATCATTTGTATCTTCAGAAATGAAACTCACCCTGAGTCTAAACCCCATGAACAAGAAAGAACCAAGGCTATTTTCTGCCAGTCAGATACCCCTGCCAGCTTAGCACTACTACCTGTGTTTCCTACAGGATTGATAGACTGCTATAACCATCCAATGTGCTAATATCCAGTAGCCTAATTAATGTAACAGATGCTTATCGTCCACACACTTGACCTTATTTTGCTCTGTGTAGGCCCTGATAGCAGCTTGTGCCCCTTTCTAGGAGCTTTTTATAGTGGCAGATCCTCCTTGACTGTGTTAATTGAGACTAAGCATAGCCTTAAATAATGGAGACAGAGAGGCACAGGGGCTCCTGGAGTAGGGCAGCTGAAGCTGAATCTTGTGTAATCTTGTGGCAGCTCAGTACTATGCTTCTCTTTCCTTTCTTATGCAGTCTCAGCTGCTGCTCAAAACACATGTGGCCATGTTCAGAGGTTTCCCTGTGGGGTACAGAAAGGTGGTGCTTATCCCTCAAATGCTACTAGGTCGTCACACCTGGCTCTGTGCCTTCTCTACTCTCCTCATCCAGGCTTCCTTTTATACTTTGGATCACATGAAGCTGCTGCACTGATTAGGGTTGCCAGTGTCTTGAACCAACCAGAGTGACTGGTCACTGTACTTCACCTTGGTTGCAGACATGAGCCTGGGATGTCTTCCTTCCATGGGTCTACATCTTCACCTGTTCAGATTGATATCACAAAACCACAACACATCAGGTAACTGCGGTAACCAAACAACCTCTCATCATGTAATTTATAAAAGCCTTGAGTGGATCTGGGTGTTGGCTTGCCCAAAGTCAGAGTTTCAAAAGCTTTGATATTAAGTAGGGCCCCATTCTTTAAGATACCTGTCTAGCTGAGACATAGCTAAGGGTCAATTCTTGTCTGGTGATTCTTTCAAAGGATCCTATATTCTTTCTTTACCACAGCCTTCACAAATCATTCAGCTCTGAAAGGCTTTGGTGTGTGGCATGCATTCAAGGCCAGCCTGAGCTACATAATGAGATGCTGTCTCTAAAAACCTAAGGTTGGGAATGTGGCAAGACTCACAGTTCTACCCCCAGCACAGAGAAAGATAAAGACAGGAAGTCTATGAGGAAAAGGATGGAAACAGGGTCAAGTACAAGTAGATATTCATTATATTTTCTCAGTCTTGTTTCATGTTTTTGAATGGATAACTGAACAATCATAGTTTGCCATTGTATGTATGTCCCCTAGATCCCCAAGATAACTGTGGCCACACACAGGGTGGGGTGCTTGTCTGGCCCAGAGTCACCTCTAAACAAAGCCCACATGGCAGGGGTTTAGGTGTTTCATGACCTGCCTTGTAAATTCAGAGGTTTTGAACACTGAGAAATCTGTCAGATTCTCAGCGGTTAGAAAAAAGGCTAGCAGGTGTTTAGTGAATGTGCACAGGCTGTTATCATCAGGCACTTGTAGGTCACCTCAAAGGCCATCATTTGTTCAAGCTGTCCTTAAAAGAAACTTCACTGATCATCCCACCAGGACATGTCTGTCTTAGCATGTCTTGAAGTAAGAGTGCCATGGGCTAATGCCTGCAAACTAGGTATCCTGACTGTACCATGTCTTGTTATTAAGATAACAGCGAGGAGAGTTGGAGAGATGACTCCATGGTTAAGAGCACTTACTGTTTTTTCAGAAAACCCAAGTTAAATTTTCAGCATCCACAGCACTGAGTGTGTTACAACTAAGTGTAACTCCAGTTCCAGGGGATCCAACACCATTTTCTGACTTCTATGTACCTTTGCATGTACATGCCAAACATAAATTCATGAAGGCATACATGGAAACATTCATTTAAAAAAAAAAGCATTTTAAATAAAAGATAGTAGGGACAACAATGCCCCCCGCCCCATTTTCTTTTTAAGAAATGAGATAGACAACGTAATAAAATACCAAACTGCTACCAGGTGGTAGTACAAACCTTTAGTCCCAGCCGACAGGAGGCACAGGTAGGTTTGTCTTAGTGAGTTCAAGCTAGCCTGTTCTACCGAGAAAATTCTAGGATATCCTAGGCTGTTACAAAGAGAAATCCTGTCTCAAAATAAACACAACAACAAAAAGAACGGCAGGGGGAAAGAGAGACAGAGAGAGAGATGAAAACCTAACTCAGTTACACTTGGGGGCTGAGAATGTCAGAGAACACTCAGTCTGTGTACCCACACACACACTATCTCAGCTATATTCACAGACTGGAGGTTCTAGTGCTAGCTCAATCCCCACTCACCACCATCCAAATCTCTGCTGTAAATCACCTGTGGCTCTCATATATATATATAGATCCTAGTTCCCTCTCCCTCCCTCCCATGCCCCCTTACCCACATCACATTCCACACCCCCCAATTCCTTCCAAAACCCATCACTCCATAGGGAGACTGATGTGTTTCCAGGAGAGATTACCAAAATCTGTCAAGTCATTTGGAGTGAGGACTGGGCCCTCCCTCCTGCGTCTAAAGGAATATTCCTCAATGGGGAATGTGATCCAAAAGTCATTTTGTGCACCCGGGATACATCTTGGTACCACTCTCAGAGGTCCCTTAGACTGCCCAAGCCTTTTAACTGAGACCCACGTTCAGAGGGGTCTGTGTTGGTACAATGCTGGTTTCCCACCTATCAGTCTCAAGGTCCATGAGCTCCACCTTGTTCAGGTCAGCTGTCTCTGTGGGTTTCTGTAGCCTAGTAATGATTCCTTTTCTTATCACTCCTCCCTTTCCGCTCCCGGAATCCAAGAGTTTGGCTCAGTGTTTAGCTGTGGGTGTCTGCTTCTCTTTCCATCAGCTACTATATGAGGGCTCTATGATGCCATATAAATTAGTTATCAATCTCATTATCAGGGAAGAGAATTTACATTAGCATTTTCACTGTTGTTCAGATTTTTAGTTGGGGACATCCTTGTAGGTCTTTGGACATTTCTCTAGAGTCAGTTTTCTCTTCAAAACTATAATGGCTCCCTCTATTATAGTATCTCTTCTCTTCTCTCTCTCTATCTCTCTCATCTGTCCATCCCCTGACTCAATATACCTGATCCTACAATTTCTCCTTTTCTCCCCTTCTAATTCCCCTAAGTCCCTGTCCACTTACTGTTCCCCCTATGTGCTTGCAATATACTCAGGAGATCTTGTCTCTTTCCCCTCATATGAGGGAACCTGTATGAATCTCTGAGGTTTCTCCTAAGGCTAGTGATCCTTTGCTCTATGTCAAAAATCATATATGAGTGAGCACATTCCTTGTTCCCCTTTATGTGAACGGGTTCTCACTCAGGATGGTTATTTCAAATTCCACCCATTTGCCTGGGAATATCAAGATTCCATTGTTTTTTTTTTCCACTGAATAGTATTCCATTGTGAAAATGTGCCACATATTCTTCTCCATTCTTCACTTGGGGGTCATCTAGGATTCTTCCAGGTTCTTGCTATTACAAATAATGCTGCTATGAACATAGTTGAGTAGATATCCCTGTTGCCTAAGACGGCAATTTTTAGCACCTGTGGTAGAATGATTCCCATTTTCCTGAAGAACCAAGAAACTGAACTCCAAAATGGCTTTCCAAGTTTGCACTCCCACTATCAGTGGAGGAGTGTTCCCCTTTCTCCACAACTTCTCCAGAATAAGTTGTTATTGGTGTTTTTAATTTTAGTCATTGTGACAGGAGTAAGATGGTATCTCAGAGTTGTTTGATTTGCATTTCTCTGATGGCTAAGGATGTTGAGCACATTCTTAAATGTCTTTCAGCCATTGGATTCCACTATTGAGCATTCTCTATTCATTTCTTTACCCCAATTTTTTAAAAGAATTATTTGGAGTTTTGGTGACTAGTTTCTTGAGATATTTGTATATTTTGTAGATCAGCCCTCTGTCAGGTGTGGTGTTGGTGAAGATCTTTTCCCAGTCTGTGGGCTGTTGTTTAGTCTTGTCAACTGTGTCCTTTACCTTACAGAAGCTTCTCAGTTTGAGGAGGTCCCATTTATCAATTATCGATTTCAGTGTCTGTGCTACTGAAGTTATGTTCAGGAAGCACTTTCCTCTACCAATTTGTTCAAGGGTACCTCCCACTTTCCCTTCTAAGAGGTTGAGTGTGGCTGGATTTATGTAAAGTTCATTGATCCATTTGGACTTGAGTTTTGTTAGTGGTGATAGACATTGGTCTACTGCAGTCTCCTACACATCATCATCCAGTTGTGCCAGCACCATTTGTTGAAGATGCTTTCCTCCTTCCATTGTATACTTTTATCTCTTTTGTCAAATATCAGGTGTTTATAGGTGTTTGGGTTAATATCAGGATTTTTGATTCAAATCCACCTGTCTATTTTTGGGCCAATGCCAAGTTGCTTTGAAGACTATAGCACTATAGTAGAGCTTGAAGTCTAGGATGGTGATGCCTCCTGAAGTTCCTTTATGGTAAAGAGTTGGTTTGCCTATCCTGGATCATTTGTTTGTCCATATAAAGTTTAGTATTTTCCTTTCACAGTCCTTTGGATTCTCCTGAAGTGGGATTATCTGTTGCCTGTGTCTTTGTGATCTTAGTTAATTTCCTTGGGTTGGAGGTTTCCTTACAGAACTTTCTGTAGGGATGCATTTGTAGATATGTACTGTGAATATCTGGCTTGGTCATTAAATATCTTGTTTTCTCCATATGTAGTGATTGAGAGTTTTGCAGGTTATTGTAGCGTGGGCTGACATCTGTGAAATCTTACTACTTGTAGAATATCTATCCAGGACCTTCTGGCCTTGAGAGTTTCCTTGGAGAAATCAGGTCTGCTTTATATGTTACCTGTATTTTTCCTTTACTGCTCTTAATATTCTTTCTTTATTCTGTATGTTAGATGTTTTGATTATTACATGTCTAGTGTTCTTTTTTCTATGGTCCAGACTGTTTGGTGTTCAGTATGCTTCTTGTACCTTCATGGGCATGTCCTTCTTCAGATTGGGAAAGTTTTCCTCAAAGATTTTGTTGAATATGTTTTTGGCACCTCCGTGTGCTAGGGAAGGAGAATTATGAATCTGAGGTGTGGCTACTCCTGACTTCAAGGCTAGAGAACAAAGTTTGTAGATAAACTGTGGGTACTGACCCCTTAGAATAAGTGTGTAGGAAAAGGCTGTTAGATCTATATACTTGATACTGTGTTCCCTTTTTGGTTAAGGTATATAAGAGTGTTGAACAAGAAACTAGAGACATTTCAGTATAGACTGATGGATACTCCCTACCTTTATTCTGTCTTTCTGACTTTTCTTTATTGTCGATAACTAAACTTTCCCTCATCTTTTCTCTCCTCCTCAGATATGGACTTGGGGCTGATCATCTGGTTCTGATTGTAACACCACAGAGGCTACTTGGAACACTCAGACAACTCTATTGGTAGGTTGGCTTTAAGGCAGCCCTCAATAATTGTGGTTTAGCTGTCCCCTCCACTTCTTTAGTTCTTCCCATAGGCACAAAAGCAGGAGAGAGCGGTTAAGGAGAGATTGAGACTGTGAACCTGCACTCCTGCATTCTTGTGGATCTTAAATGTTCTGAGATCAGGCTCAGCTTCTTGCATTAATTATCCAGGGCTACAGGGAAGAGGAGATCATGAGTACAGTTTCTAAGTCGTGTACTAAAGAAGGCATTATGCAATTATGGGACTTCCCTGGTTCACATTCTGAAATTTCTAATTAGGAGGAAAATTCAGGGTCACACTCACAGAAAGTTGTGTGCTGTGATTAGCCACAAGTTCATTGTTTGTGGAGTCCTTCAAAACTTGCAGGCAGTAAGCCAATCCTATGAAAGAAGCTATTAGAAATGCAACTTAGGCCATTTTACTCTGAGTTGGTGGTGCGTCTAATGTAGGTTGTTCTTGCATGTTCAGAAGGCATGCAGTAGAGTATGGATCAATCTAAATTTATTCCATGTCAGGTAAACTCAGCACCATCTAAACAGGCAGGCTTCGCTCAAACATTTGGCATCCATTAAAATTTTCTACAAATTTTACTTTTAAGTAAATAGGCTTGCAGATTGAAGTCTAATTTGTTTGTATTAACTCAGCAACTGTTTAAAAACACAGGGAAGTGTCTGAATGATAGTGAGGCAAGACAGACAGCAGACTTCTAGCAAGATCTATTCCACAGAGCCCATCGTAAATGAAAAAGGGCTAATTCGTATGATAATAAAATGAACAACTAACACATATCTCCTTGGATATACCTATCACACCCTATGCCCCAAGCCTCTGGGGTCTTCTTGGAGTAGGGTGCAGAAAACAATGTAAGAGGTAGAGGTGATGGATCACATGAAGAAAAGAATTTTCCAGATTCAGCAGGGATGTTGTACATTTGAAATCACAGCAATTGTGAAAATGTGAATAAGAAATATTCAAGCTCAAATAACACAAAACCCTAGCATGGAGCAGTGAGGTAGGCACAAAATCCAATCCCTAGATGAGAAGTTATTGGTTGCTACGAGAGGGTCAGTTCTCTTCAATGACATGAATGCTCTTTAACCAAAGTCAAGGGCAGATGTCATTCCCAATACTAGTTGCTCATACAGTGTAGACATGATGAATGGGAGAAGAAGGAGGAGGAGGAGGGAAGGAGAAAGAGAAGAAGAAGAAAGAGGAAGAGGAGGAATAAGAAGAAGATGAAATCTTCAAGTTGTTTATGTAGGGAGGTGAGAGTGGAGTTATTGATGAGGTGTGAATATGATCAAAATGCTCAAATAATTAATTACACTGTTGTAAATAAAGAAAATATTCATGTGAAGAGCTCTTCTTAATGTCTAGGGAAGAACTCACTTTTCTTGTAATATTTCTATCATAGTAAAGAGCAGGGACAGGAAAGATGTTTCAGCAGTTAAGAGCACTGGCTGATCTTTCAAAAGACCTAGGATCAACACCCAGATATCATGTGTAGCATAACAACAATCTATAACTCCAGTTCCAGGTGAACTGAAAATCTCTTCTGAACTCCATCGACACAAGACATGCATTTGGTTCATGTACAAACAACCAGAAAAAATACACATGAAAGAAAAATTAAATTAGAAGAGAAGGAAGAAGCATGGGTGGAAAGAGTGGTCCTGTGGGAACTGAAATTTGAGTCTAGAAAGGTTGAGGAATCCAGTACATAATCACTGCAAAAAACAATGTCTATCACAAGGTAGTCAGAACAGAAAGAGGGGCTGGTTTTACATGCAGGTGGTTTTATATTTGCATCAGGAAAATGCAAATCAAAACCACTCTGAGATACCATCTTACACCTGTCAGAATGGCTTAAATAAAAAAAGACCAACGACATTTTTTGTTGGAGAGGATTTGGAGAAGTGGAGCACTCCTCCATTGCTGGTGGGACTGAAAGCTTATACAGCCAACTAGGAAGCCAGTATGATGGTTTCTCAGGAAAATGAGCATCAGTCTACCTTGATGAGTATAAACTGTAAGGTTTATACTCAAAGACTGCACATTCATACCAACAGCTGGTGCATTTTGACTGCCTGCTTCTGCGAGCTGAGAGACTTGTACAGCCATCAAGTTTCTTCCTGAATCTGAGAAAAGTGCACAAATGCAAAGCCAATACATTTGTTCCCAGATCTCCACAAACTGGTGAGGTTTACAGTCTAATTTCAAAGAAACTAAGCATTCATTAGTATGCAGGGTAAGTTTCACTACGATTACCACATGGAGAAGCTTATGAAGACAGAGGGCCATTAAAGCCTGAATAATAAAATAAAATGAATGGTCATAAAACAACAAAAACCACGAAGTTCCCAAATCTGTACTTAACAGGGGTAATAGATAATTTGAATTGTACAATGGACAGCATTGCCTTACAGATCCTATTGCTGTGAAAAAAAATTTAGAAAATACTGCCAAAACCAAAATTGGGCATGAAAGATCTTTCAATTTAGAGCCCCTCTTTAAGGGAAGCTAATGCAAGAACTCAAGGCAGAAACTGATGTGGAAATCTGGAGGAATACCTCTTACTGGCTTACTTCGCAACACTGTTTCAGCCTGCTTTCTTATAGAAACAAGGACCAGCAGTGCAGTGATGTCACCATTCCTTGTGGTATGGACCCACCAATGTTAATCATTAATGAAAAAAATGGTCTACATTCTTGCCAAAAGGAAAATCTGTTGGGGGACATTTTTGTCAGTTGTCCTTGCTCACAGGAAACTCTTGTCTGTGTCAAGCTGATAGTAAAAAGTGACCATCACAGAACTGTATACTCTGTGTGTTTGCTTGTGCACATAAATGTGTACCTCTCCTCACCCTGTATATCTGAGCAACTTTGTGTGCTTAAGTGTGTATGAAAGACACACACACACACACACACACACACACAGAGAGAGAGAGAGAGAGAGAGAGAGAGAGAGAGAGAGAGAGAGAGGAGCAAAGCAACAAGATTTGACCCTTCTTTAAAAGAGGGAATGAATTAAATCTTCAGCTTCTGATTTGACTTCATTCATAGTTCTGAAACTCAGAGGTAGATTTCCTTAGACCCTCAGACACAGAGACCACTTAGTGTAGTGTGTCAGCAGACAACACTACAGAAGGAAATGATGAAATAGACAATTAAATAAGAGTAGGTGGTAGGATGGTTGTTGACATCAAGGATATTTGTTAAAATCTGGTTAAAAAGGAGATCCCACCTCAGCCTTGTCTGAGTATTCTAAATGGAATACAAAGGGCTTGAGGCAATAGCACTGGAAGTTCTAAACCAGCTCTCACCATTTGTGACTAGGAGTGTAGGCTGAGGGAATGTCAGAGCTACAGGAGCTTGAGGGTGCTGGTCTATTACACCACAATCAGGAAACAGAGAAAGATTAAACCACTGCTCAGAACTATTTCTCCTTGTCTGCAGTCCTGCAGGGCTTCAGGGAAGAGTGGGAACCAAAATGGGCAGGTCTTCCCAGATCAATTAAAGTAATCAAGATGGTTTCCCATTGGAATGCACATCATCCAGGTGATCCTAGACTCAAGTTCATAATTAGCACTGTGGTAGTTTGAATATATTTGTGCCCATAAACACGAAGGAAGTGACACCATTTTGGGGAATCTTTTGTTTGTGGGGTTTGGCCTTGTTACAGAATGTGTGTCAATGGAGGGGGGTTGGTTGGTTTAAGCCTTCTTGTGCTCAGGATACTGCCTGTTGTGTTAGATTGGTTTCCTGTGCCTGCAAAATGTATTAGGCTCAGATCCTGCAGCTCCTTGTCTGCTTGCACCCTGCCATGATTCTTACAATAATGCTAATGGATTGAATGTCCAAAACTGTAAGCCAGCCCATCCAATTGTATGGTTTCCTTATTGGACTTGCCATGGACATGGTGTCATTACACAGTAATAGTAAACCTTAAGACAAACATTAAAGAGCAGAAGAATCATTTTGTTTGTAAATGAACATCTTACAAGTTTACAAACGAACTCCTTCACAAGGGCATGTTGGCCAGCTGCAACTTTGGAGCGATACTCCTTATGTTGACATTAACGTCACTGGATTCTGATTGCTTCCAGTTTTCCACTTTTTCCTTACCAAATAAAACCTCAATCAATTATTAATTCAAAGTAGACTTCTCTCATTCATGCATTCATTCTTTCATGCTCTTTGAATCAGTTTCTCTGATGTCCTGAAATTTTCTCTGTAGACTAAGTTACCCTGAATCTCACAGGCATCTGCCTGCATATTTCTTCTGGTTGCAATTGTTAAAGGCATGTTCCACCTTGGCCCAGCTTCAAATTGTCCTCTCATAGTCCTGGGTCTTCTCTGAGGTTTGTATTCTTGGAAATCATATATGTTCCAACCATTCCCAGCTAAGCCAGTATTTTTAACTTCCCTGCCTGGTTAGCTTCCTATGAGTGTCCTCACTGAGGATGGAATGAATGCCCCACAGAGTCAATAGCATAATGTGGGGATTGGGTAAATGATTTTGTAAAGGGAGGTCACCTTAGAATGGAGTATCCATCTCATTATTATGATCCACCTGGAGTGTTAGTTTGCTCACTTGTTCTAAGACAAAGCGTTGTTGTGTTTAAGCTTTCTAGATTTACACTTAGTGTGTATCCCAGGGATGCTTCACACATAATAGCCCTTCTGTCTCAGCCTCCTCAATGTTGGGATTGAAAGCATGTGTTGCTGTATCTGGATCCACATTTGAAAAAACAGAGGGATCTATCCAACACTTAATTCATGAGTCCCGCCATCCTCTCTCCAACCCTAGTGCACTCACCTTCTCTAACATAGAAACGTTTCCTCATGAAGGAGAACAGCAAGTGCATTCACATAAATATGTCAAATGTCATGTTTCATTTATACCTGTTGAATGAGGTTTGGTGTTACATCAGAATTTCAGTGGGTGCATTTTTAAACCACACAAATGCAATGATGTTTAGATTGTTAAGCACAGTTGTCTTCTTTTCACATTATTGACAGCACCGTGGACAGTGACTGACTCCCAGATGTTGGTCCTTTGGGAGTGATGATGAGCTATGGACAAGACTGTAGAAAATACAAGAAGGACTCTGGGAATATTTGCGAGGATAAATGATTCCAGTTTCATCATCTGAACACAACCAGATAAGGTTGGATTTACAAGAACTTACACAGACCCCATGGAACCATATAATTAAGATATTTTAGTATGAAATACAGAAAGACAGAAGTTTAAATATTTAATTTCTAAATGGGCATGACTTTCTGAGGCCTAAAGAATCTCATATGTATATGTATATATGTAATATATACGTACATATGTATGTATGATGTTCATTTAATACAATTAGTCACCCGAGAAATTTCATTTACACACTCAGTTCCTAATGAAGGTTTATTTAATAGTGTGTAAGTTGATACCACAAACTTTTGATACTAAAAATGCTGACATTCGCCAAAATAATAAGTGGATATTTCCTATATTTTTGTTATGTGTTTATATAATCAATTCGTGACATATTTGAGAAAATGCATCCAATTAATAACACATGCATACTCTGATTCACCAATTTTACTCCTGGTATGTGCCCATAAGTAGTCATATATATTTATGCTAATAGAATGTGCAAAATTTTAGAGCTGTCTCATATAAGTGCTATTTCCAGTGCTACCAAAAGGCTAATACTGGCCAAATAGTTTGCTAATGCAATACAAAGAGGATGGAAATCAATAGAATTTCAGTTTGTACCATTAAGTTAATGATTACAAGGACATGACACTGGTAAATATTGTTATTTCATTAATGTGTTTTTAAATAGAGAAACATGCCAGGGAAGATGACTAAGTCAATAAAATTGTTTCGATAGCCAGATTGTGGTGGCAAACAACTTTATTCACAATATTTATGAGGCAGTAGCAGGTATTTCTCTGTGAGGTCCAGGCCAGCCTGGTCTGAAGATGTACTTCCAGGAGAATCTGTGCTACAAAGAGAGATTCTGTCTCTACACTAAATAAATGTATTTATTTACTTTAAAATAATAACTTTAAAATCATTGTTAAAATTTAAGTAAACAAAGTGATCTGAATTCTGTCCCATACATAAATCTAGGAATAAGCCAGCAGAGTGGAACAGGCTTCTTATTCCAGAGCCAAGAAGGTAAAAACAAAAGGATCTTTAGGGTTCCCTGAATCACATGGGAGGGTATATCTGCAAGAACTAGCTTCAGGGGAAGATCTTGTCTCAAAGGGTATGATGGAGTGGAACTGAGACAGAAACATGGACAGGATTGGAAGAGACAAAGGAGGGGGACCCTCTATAGATGGAGGCATCACAATACATTTTCCATTTAGAGTTGGTGTTATGTGGGAGAACCTTCTAGGGTGCACTTGAGGAATGGGTAATATATATATATATATATATATATATATATATATATATATATATATAATCACTGGAACTGTTTTCTCTGTCAGTATTATACTTGGGCAGCAACTACAACTTGCCCCGTATAGTTTTATATGAGGTGCAGTTCAATTAAAAAGTACAAACAAGAAATAGAATTTTAACAAAGACAATATGTAAACAGGGGAAATTTGATTCACTGTGGTGAATGAAGAATGTAGGGACAGCAGCTTCAAAATTAGTCCTGAAACATCAGCCCAGAATCAACTTTAGACTCAGCACACCAGTAGCACAGACACTGACAGCAACAATTAATAAATGATACCTCCTGAAACTGAGAAGCATCTGTAAAGAAAAATACATCTTAAACAGGAAAACACAGTTTCTAATAGAATGGGAACCCCACATCTGATAGAGTGCTAATCTCCAAATTATACAAAGTATTGAAGAAACTAGGAATCAAAACAACAAATAATCTAATTTTTAAAAATGGGGTAGAGATATAAACAGAAGAGTCTCACCGGAATAATCTCAGAAAGGCTGAAACCTAAAACACTGAGGACAGTTTATGCTGGAGAAGATGTAGAGAAAGGGTAACACTCCTCCATTGCTGGCAAGAATGCAAACTCTTACAACTGGTATCAAAATCAGTGTGGAGATTTCCCAGAAAGCTAGAGATCAACCTACATCAAGATCCTCCATTACTACTTTTGGGCATGTACCCAAAGAGGCACATCCACATAAAAAGGACAACTACTCAACTATGTTCATAGCAGTATTATTCATAATTGCCAGATCCTGGAAACAACCTGGATGTCTGTCAACCGAAGAAAGGATAAGGAAAGTGTGGTACATTTACACAGTGGACTACTAATCAATGTTAAGAAACAAAAGCATCCAAAATTGGCAGGCAAGTGAGAAAAACTAGAAAAAACCACTTGTATCCCCAAAGGCAAATATAGTATACACTCACTCATGAGGGGATACCAGACATAAAGCAAATGCTACAAAGCCTACAATCCACAATCCCAGAGAACCTACAACCCTTTTCTAGAAACAGATGGAAACAGATGCATAAATCCACACCTAATTATTGTGCACAAATTCTGACTCCAAAAATCACCAAGAGAACCGATCTGATGCAAAAGCAAAGAGTTTTAATTGACTAGTTAACTGTATTAATTTGTGTCCTCTATCCATCTGACAAATTGGGTGGATTGAGAAGCAGCCAGAGGGATAATAGGGCAGGGGATTCTTTGTGGTAGAGGAAGGGGAGTGTCTGGGGTCTGCAACAGTCTCAGGATGTGTGACTCCAGGCTTGGGCAACCTGTCCTTTGTTGATTGGCCAACTACCCCTGCAGAAATTGTTGCCATGTTCAGAGGCCTACCATGGAGGCTGCTATGCTCTGTACTTCGCATACTATAAAGCACATTCAGACCCAGCCAGCTAACTTCAGATTGGTTCCTTGCCTCAGGGAGGGATCTGGCTTCCTAGTGACTGGAGCAAGGTTCAGCAAGGTCAGGCAAGGTCAGAAGCTGGACAAAAGCTCAGCACATGCTGGTAAACCAGAGGCCTACATCTTGCTGGGTCTTCTGCAGCCTCTCATGGTTGGGTGAGGCTCTAGTCACTTCAATATTCATTGGGTCAAGCTCCTGAGTACAAATGAAGTGAGGGAAGAGTAATAGTATGAACAAAGGAGACAAGACTGAGAAGAGGAAACTCACAGAATCAGCTGATACAAGATAGTGAGTGATCACTGACTCTGGTCAGACAAAGGGGAATCTGCTTAAGACCCAACTAGACTCCCTTAACAAAGTTGGCAATGGTGTAGATGGGGCACATATGAGGTTACTGGCTGTGGTTCCAAGATCCAAGTCTAATACAAAAACTGACTTAGCAGAGCCCATTCTATGGAGAGATCAATTGTTCAGAGGAGACACAGGTGTGTGGGTGTTATGGAGGTGCCATTTTCATGCCTCTGTGAGATTACTTAGTAAAATTACTAGGGGAGATGTTACCCTCTGAGGAGCAGATGTGAATTGTGAGAGACATGGGGGGAGGTAATGGCATTGGAATGTAAAAGATAAATTAATAAAAAATGGAAAAAGGCCATGCAGTGGTGGCACATGCATTTAATTCCAGCACATGGAAGGCAGAGACAGGCAGAACTCTTGACTTTTAGTCAAGCCTGGTCTCCAAGTTCCACAAAGAAACCCTCTCTTTAAAAAAAATGTATATTGTTTAAAAAATTATCACTGGATGATGTATCATAGTGTATTTAAATTGGAATTCAGTAGAGAAAAGAGAAGTAGCAAAACTTAAGCAAGGCTGAGATTTTCAGCTGTGTTGGGACACACACATACACACAAGAATATACATGGAAACATAATATTAGAAACACAAACACCTAAATATATATATATATATATATACATGTATATATATGTATTATATATACACATATATACATAAACACATAAAAGGTTATACACACAGAGAGACACAAACATATAAGACTGTACACACATACACATATGTGTGTGTGTATATATGCATACACATATATACATATACATACATACACATACACACACACACACACACACATATATATATACATATATATATATAAAATCTTCCAAGCAATGAGGAAGATGAAGCAACAAAGATGTTGATGAGTATGGAGACATTTTAGACTAAAGCATTAGTAAAATAAAGGGAAAATGAAAACATAATTTACTCAGTTAATTAGGAAACAACCAGATTATGTTTGGCTCTTCTCAGATGACAACATAACAATTACCTAGCTGTAAAAGCCAGGAGAAAAGAAAGTACAATAATGTGGTAAGATGGGGACACTGACATCCTCACTGTGATCAGTCTCATCCAGAGATGGGTGGACAATTTGGAGATCTATGTCACTGGAGGGAGACTGTCTGGGATACTTTGTTACTGCAAAGTTCTATGTATCTCCTCCCCTGACACCTCCACCCTAGCTGGTCTTCCAGTTTCCATTGGCTCCTGGGATCAAAATTCTCTGCATCACTGGTCCTCCTGGCCCCATCAGCTCCCTGCATCCATTTCCTCTTCATTGCTCATTCTACTGGCTCCATCTTTTACCAGTATGCATCTACTCTCCAAACAGGTCTCCTCTCTCCAGCAACTCCAAGGAACCTGTACATGATGTCCAGGAAAGACCTTCTGACTACTTACCAAAATTAAATAAATAACAGACAAGCAACTTAAAAAGACCTATATCCCTCAATGAAAGCCTTCCAACCAAAAAAATTCCTGGGCCTGATGGATTCAGTGCAGAATTCTACCAGGCATTCAAGGAAGAAATACTAACCGCTACTCCTCAAACTGTTCCATAAAATAGAAACAGGAGGTTCATTGCCAAATGATTTTTATGAGGCCACAATAACTTTGGTACCCAAGCCTCACAAAGACCCAATTAAGAAAGAAAACTACAGACCAATATTCCCGATAAACACTGATGCAAAAATATTTAATAAAATACTGGCAAACCGAATTCAAGAATACATCAGAGAAATGATCCATCATTACCAAGTATGCTTCATCCCTGGATTGCAGGGATTGTTTAACATATGAAAATCTTTAACGTGATCCACAATATAAACAAACTGAAAAAGAAAAACCATATGATTATGTCCCTAGATGCTGAAAAATGTTTCGAAAAAATTCAACACCCTTTCATGATAAAGGTCTTGGAGAGATCAGGGATAAGAGGAGCATGCCTAAATGTAATAAGAGTAATATACAGCAAACCAACTGCCAACCTCAAAGTGAATGGAGAGAAACTTAAGCCAATTACTCTAAAATCAGGACCAATATATGGCTGTCCTCTCTCTCCATATCTCTTCAATATTGTTCTGGAAGTTCTAGCTAAGCTGTAAGACAACAAAAGGAGATCAGGGGGACCAAAGTGGAAAGGAAGAAGTAAAACTGTCTCTATTTGCAGATGATATGATAGGTTACATAAGCAACAACTATAAATTCTACCAGGGAACTCCTACAGCTGATAAACACTTTCAGCAAACTAGCAGGATAAACTCAAAAAAATCAGTAGCCCTACTTTTTTCAGACAACAAAGAGCCAAAAAAAGAAATCAGAGAAACATCACCCTTTACAATAACCACAAGCAACATAAAGTATCTCGGTGTATCGCTCACCAAACAAGTAAAAGACCTATATAATAAGATCTTTTTGGCTCTAAAGAAAGAAATTAAAGAAGATACCAGAAAATGGAAAGTTATCCCATGCTCTTGGATAGGTCGGATAAACATGGGAAAAATGGCAATCTTGCCAAAAGCAATCTACAGATTCAATGAAATGCCCATTAAAATCCCAGCACTATTCTTTTCTAACCTTGAAAGGATAATAATCAACTTTATATGGAAAAACAAAAGACCCAGGATAGACAAAACAACCCTATACAATAAAAGAATTTCAGGGGACATCACCATTCCTGACTTTAAGATGTTTCTCTGATTTCTTTTTTTGGCTCTTTGTTGTCTGAAAAAAGTAGGGCTACTGATTTTTTTGAGTTTATCCTGCTAGTTTGCTGAAAGTGTTTATCAGCTGTAGGAGTTCCCTGGTAGAATTTATAGTTGTTGCTTATGTAACCTATCATATCATCTGCAAATAGAGACAGTTTTACTTCTTCCTTTCCACTTTGGTCCCCCTGGCACAAAAATAGAAAGGTAGACCAATGGAATCGAATTGAAAATCCTGATATTAACCCACACACTTATGAACACTTGATTTTCGACAAAACAGCTAAAATTATACAATGGGGCAAGGACAGCATCTTCAACAAATGGTGCTGGCACAATGGGATGAGGGTGTGAAGAAGACTGCAGAGAGACCCATGTCTGACGCCATGCACAAAACTAAAGTCCAAATGGATCAAAGACCTCAACATCAATCCAGCCACATTGATCCTTTTAGAATAGAAAGTAGGAGGTACCCTTGAACGAATTGGTATAGGACACTGCTTCCTGAACATAACTCCAGTGGCACAGACACTGAGAGCAACATTTAATAAATGGGACCTCTTCAAACTTAGAGGCTTCTGTAAGGCAAAGGACACAGTGGACAAGACGAAACAGCAGCCCACAGACTGCGAAAAGATTTTCAAAAATCCTATATCCAACAAAGGGCTGATCTCCAAAAATGCAAACAACTCAAGAAACTAGTCAACAAAACACAAAATGAGCCTATTAAAAAATGGGGTACATAACTGAAGAAAGAATTCTCAATAGGGGAAATCAAAAAGGCTGAAAGACACTTAAGAAAGTGCTCCACATCCTTAGCTATCAGGGAAATGCAAATCAAAACAACTTTGAGATACTATCTTACTCCTGCCAGAATGGCTAAAAATAGAAACACCAATGACAACTCATACTGAAGAGGATGTGGAGAAAGGAGAACACTCCTCCACTGCTGGTGGGAGGGCAAACTCGTACAGCCATTTTGGAGATGAGTATGGCAGTTCCTCAGGAAAATGGGAATTTGTTTAACACAGGACCCAGCAATCCCCCTCTTAGGCATATACCCAAATGATCCACATCCATGCAACAAAGACATCTGTTCAACTATGTAAATAGCAGCAATATTTGTAATAGCAAGAACCTGGAAGCAACCTAGATGCCCCTCAATTGAAGAATGGTTAATGAAGATATGGCACATCTACACATTGGAATATTACTCTGCAGAAAAAAATAATGTTATCTTGAAATTCGAAGGCAAGTGGATGGCACTTGAAGAAACCATCCTGAATGAGGTAACCCAGCCACAAAAAGAGGAACACAGTATGTATTCACTCATATATGGATTTTAGACCTAGAACAAAGGATCACCAGCCTATAATTCACATCACCAGAGGAACTAGGATACAAGGTGTATTCTGAGAGATTCATATAAAGTCCCTCACAGAACTGGGAAGGGACAAGTCCCCCCCAGAGCTCAAGTGAAGTGGAGGGGCAGTGAATGGAGAGAGAAGTAGGAGAAAATGATGGGGAGCAAAGGAAAACATGTGCGACCAGGAAGATTGAGCCTGGTTAGGAATAGAAGATAAGAAAGATCGAGAGAGACAGACACAGAGAGAGAGAACATAAAAGAGGGAGCCAATATTGGTTTGAAGATAAAATTGAACACAAAGAAAGGTCTAGAGAACTACAAGACTGCTGGCAACTAACAATTTGAGCTTCCGTGGAAAGGCTCCCATAAATGCACTTCCCGGAGATTGAGATCAACAACTAACTTATCCATGGAGCCCATTATCTAATACCTGTTGGAAATAGGAGCAAACACCCATACATAAACAGTAAGTCAAACTAGAACCCAGATGCAGATGGAGAGGACAAGACCAGGCTGTAGAAACAAATAGAGACAGCTTACCTGAAAAAGGAGGGGCTAACGGGCCACCAGGCTGATAGCTGGGAAGCCAGCATGGGACTGACTCAAGGCCCCCTGACTATGGGTCTCAGCCAGAAGGACTGAGCATTCTAAGGAACCTCACACAGTGGAGCCAGGATGTATCCCTGGTGCACAAAAGGACCTTGCAAACACATCCCCCATGGAGGGATAACTGCCTTAACATAGAGACACTAGAGAAGCCCTAGTCCCTACTTCATGTGACCTGTCAGATCTACATGATTCCAACTGGATGGCATTTCCCTACATATGGAATTGGAGTGGGGGATGGGAGTGGAGGGTGGTTAGGGTGCATGTGAGCAACAGAGAAGGTAAAAGGAGGGAAGGAGGGAGGGAGGAACACAGTAGGAACTGTGATTGACATGTAAAATAATAAATTAAATATAAAAAAATGCTTTGACTCCAAAATTTAAGTTCAAGGACAAGTTAATGGGGAAAAGGATTTCTATTTTTTTCCACAAAAAATGAAAAGCTGTGGATTACTTACAGACTAATGTGGTCTGATCAAGCCAGACCGCCTGAAACAGAGTACCAGGTGATCCTACATTCAAAACAGCTGGACAAGGCAGCCTTGCAGACTACAGCCAGGATTTCTGCATCTTCTTAGAATACCCCATGACAGTGCCCCTTACAAGTGGGAAGTAATTTGGAAAGAATAATGCCCAAATTCCCAAATTTTGTGTATAAATGTTTTTTTCATTTAAATGGAGTTGGTTATAAAAAAAAAATTAAAAAAACAGTAATAATGACATTTGGAAAGTGTTAGCCTTTCTAAATAAATATAAATTCTGAAAATAAATACTGAAAATTAAATATAAATTCTGAAAACAATTATTAGCACACCCTGAGGCCCTAAGATCTGTTGACCCTAACACTGAGAGCATGCAGCCTCAAAGGGTCACCAATTCAATGGACAGAGGGTCACACTCCCACCCTAAGCTTGTGGATTTTGCCTTTAAAAACACCTATGCCCTGGGAATGGTTCTTCTTTCTAGCCAAGCATGCTGAGCGAGCCCTTTCGTGCAAAAATTTCCTGTTCATTAAAGTCTCTTGCACGTTGCAGCTACTATGCTGGACATTGAGTTCTTGGGGATACCGACCGAAACTGGGAGACTCCTCATTCTGAGAGTCTTACAAAAGCAAGGTCAGAAGCTGGTCAGAATCTCAGCACATGTTGCTGAGTCAGAGGTCTATATCTTGGTGGATCGTTTCTGCAACCTCTCATGGCTGGGTGAGGGTCTGGTCACTTCACCAATCATTGGGCCAAGCTCCTGGAGTACAATTGAAGTCAAGGAGGAGTAAAAACATGAACAAAATAATCAAAACCATAAGAAGAAACCCATATAAGGAGCTGACACAAGCTAGTGAGAAATCACACCCTCTCCTGTGATATGTGGAGAACCTGCTTAATCTCCCTTAAAAAGGGTGACAGTGGTGTGTCCATATATGTCCATATATGAGGTCACTAGCAGGGGCTCCACGACTTAACTATAATGCACAAATTGACTTAGAGGAGCCCTTTCTATATGGAGAGATCAGTTGCTCATCCTAGACACAGGTATGTGCGTGGAAGGGTGGTAGCTTTGTTCTACTTCTGTGAGCTGACTTAGAGATGTATTAGGGGAGGCCTTATCTTCTTTGCAGAGTAGATAGGAGGGGGAAGGAATGAGAGTGAACAGTATTGTAAGGTAAAAAATAAATTAATGAAATGATATGATAGTTTACATGAGCAACCCAAAAATCACCTCCAAGGAAGTCCTACAACTGATAAACACTTTCGACCAACAAGCAGGATATAAGTTAAACTAAAAAAAAAAAAAAAAAAAATCAGTAGACCTACGATATACAGACAAGAAAGGGGCTGCGAAAGAAATAATAGAAACATCACACTTTATAATAGCCACAAACAACATACAGTATCTTGAGGTAATGCTTACCAAACAAGTGAAAGACATATATAGCAAGAACATTGTGTCTTTAAAGAAAAAAAAAAAAAGAAGATAACAGAAAATGGAAAGATTTCCCATGTTCTTGGACAGGTAGGATTAACATATTAAAAATGGTAATCTTGCCAAAAGCAATCTACAGATTCAATGCAATCCCCATCAAAAATCTCAACAAAATTCTTCAATGACCTTGAAAGTATAATACTCAACTTTATATGGAAAAACAAAAGACCCAGGAGAGACAAAACAATACCTGTACAATATAGGAACTTCAGGAGGCATCACCATCCCAAGCTTTAAGCTATACTACAGACTACAGAGCTACAGTCCTGAAAACTGCCTGGTACTGGCACAAAAATAGATAGGTAGACCAATAGAATCTAATCAAAAGTCCTGATCTTGACCCACACACATACAAGCACTTGATTTTTAACAAAACAGGTAAAAGTATACAATGGGAGAAATGTCTGTTCAAATATTCGGCTCAGTATTAAACACCATAAAAAATATAGTTAGGTTATATCTGCTACCTCATCAACTGAATATTAGTATTAAATCCTGCAAGGACTTAGTGATCATTAACATAGCAATGCATAAATTAACAAAATGTATCATTAATTTTTGGAGAGGCAAAGTATTTGTTTTCTTAACTTCTCTAATGCCTGCTGACAGAGCTCTTCAGGACTTTTCAGTGCTAGGCCCCAAGTGAGGTAAATCTCATTGCTGCTGAAAACAAATTTCTTCAGCATATAATCATATATGGCAAATTTTAAGAAATGGTACCATTTTTAAATTAGTTCTTATTTAAATTAAAATCTATCTTATTTTACATACTAATCCCAGTTCCTTCTCCCTCCCTTCCTCCCACTCGCCCTCCTCATCCCCATTAGTACCTTAGTAAGGAGATCCTAGACAGGGTTTGTGCACTAAATTAAATTTATTGAGCTGTATTAACACATGTGGTGTTTTATTTACTCTAACGCCTTTAGTAAGAGATTTGTCACACACACACACACACACACACACACACACACACTGTATAGGTGTGTGTTGTAGATAGTGTAATTACAATATGGCAGGAAATTAGGAGGTGCCTGCTGAAGTTCCCCATCTTCTGTTTTCTGTCTCAAGACAAGAGAACCATGCAAAAATATAAAGACATAACACTTCCACCACAAGAGCAGTTCCAATTTTTAATTTCGTTCAGGCTGAATGTTGAAGTAAGCAACAACATACCCTGGGAAACATACATAAAAATGAGGCATGGCTTAAAAATGGTGGCAGACATCCAAAAGAAAGGACTTGAAGAGGAAGCATTTGTGGTGTACCACAAATTTTTAACATGAGAATCTGCACTTTCCATCTCCTTTCCTGTGACTGTTCCTTCACTAATCTTGTCTTCCTCTTCATGCTTCTCACCTCTGCTGAGCTTATGAAACTTGACAAAGACAACTTTCAATCAGATTTCTGGCAGCTCACACACACACAAGCTGATAAATGAATGAGGACCTTTCTTTCTCCAGGCACTGGGAAGGAAAGGGATGTAGGATCCCAGGGTGGAACACTTCTCATTCCAAGAACTTCTGAATCCATTCCTAGAATTTTTATAGAAATATTTATGGAAATTTTATAGAAATGCCATATTTAGACATTTAGAACTTTTATGCATACCTTAGTCACTCTGCTTTATTCATTTAGACACTTTGTGGAGAAACTCAGAAAAGGCCCAGAGTACTGCAACATGCTTTCTAAGGGAACAGGATCCAAAATCAACAAGGTGGATCTTCTTTATCTTTGTGATAGACCTAAATCTCCAGAGTCAGAGGGAGCTACACAAAGAAATGTCACACAACTTGAACCTTGTTGGGAGGGGGGTGATGCAAGCTTAGCATCACAGTACAGAAGAAAGGATTGGCAGTGAATGGAGCTCAAGTCATACATAAGAAACTGACATCTCATGGAACCAGGATGTATCCCTGCTGCAGGAAAGTACTTTGAGAGCACATTCCCCATGGTGGGGATAATCCTTTAGCACAGATCCATGGGGGAGGGCCTAGGCCCAACCTCAAATGACTTGACAGACCTTGATGAACCCTCATGGAAGGCCTCACCCTGTCTGGGGATTGAAATGGTTGGAATGAGGGAGTCCCTGGGAGGAATGGAGGATCAGAGCGAAAGGGAAATAGGACTTATGTGTAAAAGAAGAAAAAATATATTAAATTAAAAAAAGATTCTAATGTCTCTCCCAACTTGTTTTCTTTCCCCCTTTGCTGACATTAGCACTATTCTAATTCTCCATTTTGTTTTTGTGTTGCAGACAATAAATAGACAATAAATATAGCAAACTGCTGAAACAGTATAGCAAGGATTATGCAAAATACCTGCCAGATAAGGTCATCAACAAGTGAGCATGAAGACAGAATGTTTTTGTATCACTTAGTCAACCTGTGACCTGGGACTGTGTTTTCCTGTTCCAGTGGAGGGTTTTATCGAAGAGATACACTCTAGCTCTACACATACTTGCAAACACATGGGCTTGTACCTACACAAGTCAACACACGACACACACACACACACACACAAGCACATGGATGTGCACAATCATGCAAAAACCCAAGGTGCATTAGGGTACTAAGAACATTGAGACAGAATTGTCACTTAAAACAGCTATGCAGTAACTGAGTAAGGGAGTCATGGTTATTTTTCATAGTACCAGGGTTATGAAGGGGAATAGACTCCATGATGAGATGTCAGACCTGGACACAACTGCAGGTTGTTCATCTCTTTGCTGGCAAGTCTATTCTTCTCAGTTTTGAAGTATTACACTCATCCCATTTCTCTTTCTATAGGGAGAGAGAGAGAGAGAGAGAGAGAGAGAGAGAGAGCGAGGAAGAAGAGGCAGAAAACAAGGCCTTCTATGAAGATGTAAGGAATACCAACAAAACTCCTCAGACTTTGTCAAATGGAGTGCTCTTCTGGATAGGACGGTGGATGGAATTGATAAAGACACAAGTGGGGAGGTGGTCCCCAAT